>NC_090648.1:82174781-82393239 GCF_040937935.1 Hyperolius riggenbachi | reverse complement strand
CACACACCAGACACACACACACACACACACACACACACACACACACACCACACACACACCCCAACTTAACAATAGTGATTTTTTTTTTAGTATTTTTGTTTTTAAACTGCCTGTTTATTTTGTGGGCACTGATCCAGGGGAAGGCGAAAAACCTTTCAAGGCGTGGGCCAATTAGCCTTAAAAGGGGAAAATTCCTTCCGACTCCAGATGGCAAATGGCAATCAGACGAATCCCTGGATCAGCTCTCCGAAATTGCCTAGTAATTCTAAACCTCCCTCCCCCCCACCCCCCAAAACATACACACACACATACACACACAAACACACACACACACACACACACACACAAACACACACACACACACACACAGACAGACAGACAGACACACACACACTTAATAATAGTAATTTTTTTTGTGTTTTTCTTTTTTGTATTTTCTTTTTAGTATTGGTTTTAAACTAACCCCCCCCCCCCCCCAAACACACACAGACACACACACACAGACATTTACACACACACAGACAGACACACACACTAATAATAGTAATCTTTTTGTGTTTTTCTTTTTTGTATTTTTTTTTTGTAGATTTGGTTTTAAACTAACCCCCCCCCCCCCACCCCCCCACCCCAAACACACACACACACACACACACAGACAGACATTTACACACACACACAGACAGACATTTACACACACACAGACAGACACACACACACACTATACACACACACACACACACACACTTAATAATAGTAATCTTTTTGTGTTTTTCTTTTTTGTATTTTTTTTGTAGATGTGGTTTTAAACTAACCCCCCCCCCCCCCCCCCCCTCATTTTCCCTAACTATAAAAGTATATGTTTTTTTTTTTTCTTCATTGGAGCAGGACGCCTTAATGATGGTCTGTCTGTAAATCAAAAAGAGGACAATAAAGTTAGTAAGAGTCCATGGATATTGTATATAATCAGAAGATGCTTACCTAGGCTGTCCTGGTGGCACTGCAGGTGAAGAAGCGTCTCACCCGTCTCCAAGCCCTGGCACATCTGAAAAGAAAAATAAAGGTTGCGTCACATGAGGGAATAAGGACACATGGCAGGGATATGCCCCAGATACAAAGCTAACAACACCAATGACTTTCTGAAGCCTATAAAAAGTACATCAGTCCCCTCAATGGGTACAGAGTGCAGGATGATGTGTGTACCTGAAGTCTCTGCTTTCTTTCTAATCTGCAGGCTGAGGCACTCCTCCATTATTCCCCTGCTGAGCCCTGTGAGGATGAGGAGGGGAACGCACAGAGCCACAGACTAATGGAGGAGAGGCAGCCCTGTGAGGATGAGGAGGGGAACGCACAGAGCCACAGACTAATGGAGGAGAGGCAGCCCTGTGAGGATGAGGAGGGGAACACACAGAGCCACAGCCTAATGGGGGAGAGGCAGCCTGTGAGGATGAGGAGGGGAACACACAGAGCAACAGCCTAATGGAGGAGAGGCAGCCCTGTGAGGATGAGGAGGGGAACACAGAGCCATAGCCTAATGGAGGAGAGGCAGCCCTGTGAGGATGAGGAGGGGAACGCACAGAGCACAGACTAATGGAGGAGAGGCAGCCCTGTGAGGATGAGGAGGGGAACTCAGAGCCGCAGACTAATGGGGGAGAGGCAGCCCTGTGAGGATGAGGAGGGGAACGCACAGAGCCACAGACTAATGGGGGGGGAGGCAGCCCTGTGAGGATGAGGAGGGGAACTCAGAGCCATAGCCTAATGGAGGAGAGGCAGCCCTGTGAGGATGAGGAGGGGAACGCACAGAGCCACAGACTAATGGGGGAGAGGCAGCCCTGTGAGGATGAGGAGGGGAACTCAGAGCCATAGCCTAATGGAGGAGAGGCAGCCCTGTGAGGATGAGGAGGGGAACGCACAGGGCCACAGACTAATGGGGGAGAGGCAGCCCTGTGAGGATGAGGAGGGAACGCACAGAGCCACAGACTAATGGGGGGAGGCAGCCCTGTGAGGATGAGGAGGGGAACACACAGAGCCACAGCCTAATGGGGGAGAGGCAGCCCTGTGAGGATGGGAGGGGAACACAGAGCCACAGACTAATGGGGGGAGAGGCAACCTGTGAGGATGAGGAGGGGAACACAGAGCCACAGCCTAATGGGGGAGAGGCAGCCCTGTGAGGATGAGGAGGGGAACACACAGAGCCACAGACTAATGGGGGAGAGGCAGCCCTGTGGGGATGAGGAGAGGAACACAGAGCCACAGCCTAATGGGGGAGAGGCAGCCCTGTGAGGATGAGGAGGGAACACACAGAGCCACAGACTAATGGAGGAGAGGCAGCCCTGTGAGGATGAGGAGGGAAACACACAGAGCCACAGACTAATGGGGAGAGGCAGCCCTGTGAGGATGAGGAGGGGAACACACAGAGCCACAGACTAATGGAGGAGAGGCAGCCCTGTGAGGATGAGGAGGGGAGCACACAGAGCCGCAGACTAATGGGGGGAGTGTGTCAGCCAGGACAGCCGAGTTGCTATACTGCCAATAACTCTGCAGGGCCCCCAGGACCACAATGCAGTTGGGTAATAAACATAAATATGGTGGCCTCCGTATACCTCTCGCTTCCGATTCCCTTTATGGGAGATTTACCCGCATGGGGATTAAACAGGAAGAACTTTTTTTGTGGTTCAGGAATGATCAGCAACAATACTTGTGAACATATAAGTTCAGATTCCCCTCTAGTCATAATTCAGGCTAATACCTGCTAGAGAGCTCATTAGAGTGACAGATACCGTGACTGAGAGTTGCAGGGCTAATACAATCAGCCAGAGGAACAATAGACTCTGCCTGTGAGAACTTACAAGTAATATAAAGGTTCGTACACACGTCGGACTGTAACAAGCTACCAGTCGTCAGACTCGTCCCGTTCTAATGAGAGTTTGCCGGTGTGTACAGTCTGTCATCAGCTGATAAGGATGGCATATTACAGCACATTTATATATTACACACACTTGTACATATTCCGGGAACAACGCCAGGGGTTTCCTCGCTTGTCCTGATATCGCTGCCGGTTACCACTGGAACCCGATAAAGCAAGTCGGCCCTACATCTTGCAGCATGTCCGATCGACTCGTGTGACCAATTTCAACAAGAAATTGGTCGCATTGTTGGTTGGGCATGCAATTGGCGGCACCAATTTTCATCTGATTTCGATTATAATAATCGAATCGGATGGTTAATCGTCCGCCAAGTTGTCTGATGTATGGCCACCTTTAGACAGGATAGCTTTTCAGGGACACAAAAAGCAGATATAAGTGATCTTTGGAAGCAATTTAAATGCTAAGCAAAAAAATATTTGAAAATTAACTACAGTAACTAAAGTTGAGGAACACTTTTATTGAATTCTTCACATAGTTCTTCTTCTTTAAATTAGGATGAAAAACAAAACATATCCATTAAATGTGACTTGTCACCCTTCTGACAGGTTTCATGTAGACAGCTAAAAAAACACCCCAGGGGAAGTATGTCCAGATCTGCCCTAATAGGAGGAATAACTACCCCCTCCACCATCACTCCACCACACAATCAGGCCGGTTTCCACTACAAAGTGATGCGAATGCGGCTACCTCCCGATGCGGAAGTGTATTGGAGGAGATGGAAGCGGCTGCGGCCGTGCGAGAGGCATGCTGCAGATTCTCCGATCGCTCTGCACATCATGCACACAGCGGAAACTCTTCCATTGCTGTGCATGTGTTTCAGTACACCTGCGGTGTGATGCGGCTATGTAGCCGCATCGCACCGCTCCTAGTGGAAACGGGCCCTTAGAGTCTTCCTGTACTGTCCCTGATCATTCCAGTCGGGAATAGCATGCAGGAGGAGGAGCTATTACAACCCATTTGCATAGTGTTAATGCCTTCAGCAGAGGTCACCCACTGTGGACAGACTCTCCCAGGGCCGGGCCGAGGCATAGGCTGGAGAGGCTCCAGCCTCAGGGCGCAGTGTAGGAGGGGGCGCACAATTCATTCAGCTGTCATTCCTAATTGTGTTTGAAGCAGAAAGAAATAAGAAAAGGGATACATGGCAGTGACTGCAAGCCAAATAACTAGATATTAAGGTGTTGGGGAGGTTGTGGGCCCTGTGGCACCTCTTAGTGTAATAGCAATGATTGTGTGACAGTTGGGGTGGGAGGGATGGAGGGGCGCACTTTGGTGTCTCAGCCTTGGGTGCTGGAGGACCTTGTCCGCCTCTGACTCTCCACACTGATCAGCAGTGGTCAGTGTTGCTCTTTGACATGCACATTGCTATAGAGCCCCACTATGTACTGTACAGAATCAGACTGGGAAGGTAGAACTGAGGTGGAGGTGATATGATGGATGGGCAGTCATAAGCCATAGATTTAAACCTGATCTATCAGGAAGTGACATCACAAGGAGGGAGCCTATAGGAAGCGCTACAGATGGCCACACCTATAGACAGGTTACAGGACAACTTACCTTGCTCTCAGAGTCCTCCGCGGAGCTGGTGTTGGCTCTGCCGGCGGGGCCTCCGGTGGTGATCCCTCTGCTGGTCCTGGAGTGGGTGGCCTGGAAATTGAAAACAGAGGTAAGTGTAAGAAGGCTGTGGAAATCTTCAATGGATATAATACAATTCTTATCCTGTATAACCGGCTGGTGGGCAGATCCCATACATGGACACCAAATGGTCAATAAGATGCTAATTATTCCTGCATGCAAATTTAATATAAATTGTATGCAGCTTGGAATTGGGCCAATCAAAAATGACAGGAAGAACATTTGTTTTACCCAGTTCCAAGTTGCATGAAATTTGCATGCAAGCCGGAATTGTATGCATTTCACTAATATCTTGTGATTGGCTCCCATTGTTATCCTACACCTGCATCCGTATTATAAACTAACCATCAAAGTCCATAATCATTACTAGCAAGTATTGGAGAATTACTTACCGGTCCTCTGCAGCTGGTGGCTGGTTGTCCTCTGCAGCTGGTGGCAGGATGTCCTCTGCAGCTGGTGGCGGTGGCTCGATGTCCTCTGCAGCTGGTGGCTGGATCTCCTCGGCAGCTGGTGCGCTCGATGTCCTCTGCAGCTGGTGGCGGTGGTGGCTGGACGCAACTGCAGAAAAAGTGAAAGAGAACTATTAGTCACACAGTAAATACTTTGTAGGGCTAAGGAAGGAAGAAAATAGCTTGTATCTGTTTATTCTCAAGAGACAGGAAGGAGATACATATATGTAAAGTACTTACGGTTCAGCGCTTCCATTCACTTGTTTGGCTAATAAAGTACTTACATTGGATCCTCGATGTAGTCGTCTCGGATCCTGCAAAAAATGATAAGAAATAGCAGGAATCAATATTTTTATTATTTATTGGATTTATATAGTGCCAACATATAACGCTGTGCTGATGCTAAGTCACCTCCTTCCTCTAGTGCAAGGAGCTATAGACCCCCGGACCACCCCAACCAGTCCTTTCCCCGATCCCCCATGTCCCCTTCCAGCACCCAGGAAATAATGAGCTGCTGGGGGGGACAGGGATGATTGGGGAAAAGTATTGGAAAGGCTTAACAGAGGCACTTCTTTCTAATGCATTTCTGCAGTAAGGTAAAGACTGAATTGCTGTACTGTGAATACTAATGTTCACCACTAGAGGGGCCTGGGGAGACCGCGTTCAGTCATGGAAGACCCCAATATAACACCCTAGGCAAGGGCGTAGCAATAGTCATAGCAGCTGCTATGGGGCCCTGGAGCAGAGGGGGCCCAGGTGGTACTTGATGTATTCAAGTGCCCATGTACTATATGCAGTGTAGATCACATGAGAATGCAAATCTCCCAGTTACCTCATATCCATAGGGGAGGGGTAGGTGTCATATCCATAGGGGAGAGGTAGGTGGTCATATCCATAGGGGTAGAGGTAGGTGTCATACCCATAGGGTAGAGGTAGGTGGTCATATCCATAGGGGAGAGGTAAGTGGTCATATCCATAGGAGAGAGGTAGGTGGTCATATCCATAGGGGAGAGGTAGGTGGTCATATCCATAGGAGAGAGGTAGGTGGTCATATCCATAGGGGAGAGGTAGGTGGTCATATCCATAGGAGAGAGGTAGGTGGTCATATCCATAGGAGAGAGGTAGATGGTCATATCCATAGGGGAGAGGTAGGTGGTCATATCCATAGGGTAGAGGTAGGTGGTCATATCCATAGGGGAGAGGTAGGCTGGTCATATCCATAGGGGAGAGGTAGGTGGTCATATCCATAGGGGAGAGGTAGGTGGTCATATCCATAGGTAGAGGTAGGTGGCATTTCCCAAGTATGCCTCCAATTTATGGCCCCATGAAAGTTTTGCTATGGGGCCCCATAATGTCTAGCTACACCACTGCACCTGGGCATTCCCTACCTAAATGCCTCCTTGTATCACTGAGGGCCCAAAAGAAAGAGGTGTGACTGCCATCCCCAGTGCTAATGGGGGAAATAGTGGAGCTGCTTGTGTATTGCTGTGTATTGTGTATATGGTAATACTCACCTCTTCACCACTTTCCTCCAGGCATCTTCCTCGTCGTCTCTATAAAAGGAAACAAATATAAAATGAGGTTACAATCCTTGTACAGCAATCTAATGCAGGTCAGACTATAAGATTCAGGTAATACTTACGTGAGGGGGGGCACCGGGTGCATCTCCATGGTGAATATGAGGTCAGCAGCCACGGCGGTGATGATCCTAGGAAATAAGACAAAGGACGAGGCGTAACTTTTTATGTTATTGATGAATAAACTCAAAGGTAATACTTACACAGCAACTCAAGAATGGAAAGGAGTCCGGATAAGCGGCTGGAGGCTGGAATGTAATACATGTAATGGAGACACGTGATCACAGGGCCAGCTTATAGCATGGCAGTTGTTATAGAGCATTAGTAGTGGGCCTCTTTCACACCATCCCCTGTATATCTCCATGGCTATACAATGTCATGTAGAACAGGTAGGTGATTGGACACGCTGTTGTCTATAAAATGTCCCAGAGAGCTGATTGGTCAGTGGTAATACTTACCCCCACAGGTTCTCGGGTGTTGGGGTCTGCATGTCTTCGTAAGATCTGCAGGGAATAAAGCAGACATAATCTCAGCATACAAGTAAAAAAAAACCAACTGCATTTTACTTGCCTTTGTGTGTCCCGCCCATCTGACTACACACGTATCTGACAACCAACTGCATCTTACAAGTATTGCCTGTGTGTGTCCCACCCATCTGACTGCACACGTATCTGACAACTAACTGTAACTTACAAGGATTGCCTGTGTGTGTCCCGCCCATCTGACTGCACACGTATCTGACAACCAACTGCATCTTACAAGTATTGCCTGTGTGTGTCCCGCCCATCTGACTGCACACGTATCTGACAACTAACTGCATCCCAGTCTACACAGACTATCATGGAATCTTGATGCAGCCCCCCCTCCTATTAGATTGTAAGCCTTTGGCAGGGCCCTCCCTCCTTGTGTATCCTATCTGATTGTGCGTTCTGCTCATCGATTAACATGAACTTGCATTACTCAGACTACTACTCTAGTGCCTGATCTGACATTGTGTGTCTTATTGCTTATTCCCTGTATTGTGTTTGTAACCCCTATTATCAATGTCTGCAACCTAATTTATTGTACAGCGCTGCGTAATGTTGGTGCTATATAAATCCAATAAATAACAATAATTAAATACTTACGGCATCGGTTCATGGTTTCTGGTCAGGCGGTTCTGCACGATGGCCAGGCCAATCCTAAGGAATACAGGAGACAGAATGTTTACATGAGCCATCATATTATCATAACACATCTGTATATAGTCAGATCTGAGCAGTATTAGTGACCTCGGCCTCATCCTGTAATGAAGTGATGTGTGATGATTTCATATGTTCACCTTCCCACAATAACATTACACATACAGTAAAAACATTTTATAAACAAAAAGTGAATAGTAGATGTGATACTCACTCGACACTTGGCTCGTCCAGGATGTCTCTGATGTAGAGGGCGGAAGCCAAACGAGTAGCAAGGTAGCTAAGGGATGAAAGAGAGAATAATGAGCTATCTTTGCTTGAAATGGGACTCTGACATGTTTTAAACATCTACAACAGCAATCTTTCCACTTTCTGAACAATATGGGAACGCAAGTCAGTGAAGGTGAGAAAACTGCTATCACTAGTCTATGATAATGGCCTCAATTCACTAAGATCATGCTGGAGATAATAAGGCAAGAGACAACTTGCTACAAACAGTGAGAGAGTTATCTTATCTCTTCATTCCTTAAGTTATCTCCTCTGTAGTTAAAGGGGCACTATGGCGAAAAATTTAAAATATGTGCAAACATAGACAAATAAGAAGTACGTTTTTTTCCAGAGTAAAATGAGCCATAAATTACTTTTCTCCTATGTTGCTGTCACTTACAGTAGGCAGTAGAAATCTGACAGAAGTGACAGGTTTTGGACTAGTCCATCTCTTCATAGGGGATTCTCAGCAAGGCTTTTATTCTTTATAAAGATGTTCCCTAAAAAAGATTTAAACAATGATGCTGTCCAGCTTCCCTGCTCGCTACACAGTTTTTCGGCAGTTGGACAGAGTAACTTCCATTCACTAAGTGCTTTTGAAAATAAATAAATCCCTGAGAATCCCCTATAAAGACATGGACTAGTCCAAAACCTGTCACTTCTGTCAGATTTCTACTACCTACTGTAAGTGACAGCAACATATTCACTAAGCCATCATTAGCAGAAGCCGGCACTAGGGAAAGCCACACAGGAGAGGAGAGGTCTGCTGATCGGCGCAGGAATCGCTGGTGAGGTGAACTGATGCTTCCGCTAATTATTCTTACACAGGGCCAGTGGAGAAGACATGCGGGAACCAGAGGACCACATGGGGGGACAGGAGGGGATACAGGGGGACAGGTGGACCACTCAGAGGTATAGGAGGGAAGACAGGGGGAACAGGAAGACAGGGGACAACGCAGGAGAATAGAAGGTGACACAGAGGGACAGGAGGACACAGGGGGTAAAGGAGGACACAGTGGGACATGGGGACAGGAGGACACACGGGGTAAAGGAGGACACAGGGGGACACACCGGAGTACACAGGGGAAGTAAAGGAGGACACAGGGGTCAAAAGAGGATACATGGTGGACAGAAGGGAACACAGGAGGACAATAGGGGAGAACATCTAGATCCTACTGGAACACACACATATATATATATATATCCATCCCTTGTTTTTACCCTCTAAACTTAAGTGCGTCTTATATTCTGAAAAATATGGTATATCACACATAGAACGCATGTATATCACACATCTGTTTATACTATAAGTGAATATAAACAGGTAAAACTAAAAAATTTTGAATATCGTGCAAAAATCCATTTATTTTAGTCATTCAACTTAAAAGGTGAAACTGATCCATGAAATAAGAACCCATTGCCGGTCTTTAGGATTAATTAGCTGATTAGAGTCTGACACTCTGAGCCTAGAATATGGAACATTTTCACAATATTCTAATGGTCTGAGATTTTGATTTTGGGGTTTTCATAAACTGTAAGCCATAATCATCAAAATGATAACAAATTAAGGCTTGAAATATCTCGCTTTGCATATAATGGGTCTATTTCATATATTAGTTTAACTTTTTAAGTTGAATTACTGACATAAATTAACTTTTGAGCGATATTCTAATTTTTCGAGTTGCACCTGTAGGCTTTGTAGACAAAGAAAAATGACTTACAGCTCGTCTCTTTCAAGGCCTGAAAATAAAAGAGAGAACATGAGTGAGATTATCCAGAAATATCAGGCACAGAATAGAGTATTGTAGGCTTTGTGGCATAAGCTGGTCCTCCCCTATAGTAATAATAGTGTCCTGCACTGACTACACGATTGTCGTCACCAGGGCCAGGACAAGGTCCCCCCATTCAATTGTGCCCACCCCAATATATGTAAGAAATGCACCTGCAGTAATAAAAAGCAACTACACCTTTCCCCCAGTATAGGTAGCCAGATGTGCCTCCAGTATTATGTAGCAGCCCCCACCCAGCATAGGTAGCCAGATGTGCCACCAGTATTACATAGCCTCCCTAACCCCACCCAGAATATGTAGCCAAACTGCCTTCACACACCCAGTATAAGTTGTCAGATGTGCTTCCAGTATTAGATAATTACCCCACCCAGTGTAGTTGGCCAGGTGTGTCTACAATATTAGGTACCCTTTCTCCTCAGTATAGATAGCAGATGTTCCCCCAGTATTAGGTAGTCCCCTTCCTTACTAAAGATAGCAGATGTGCCCCCAGTATTAGGTACCCCCCTCCTTGGTATAGATAGCAGATGTACCCTCAGCATTAGGTAGCCTCCCTCCTCAGTATAGATAGCGGATGTGCCCCAGTATTAGGTAGCCCCCTCAGTATAGATAGCAGATGTGCCCCCAGTATTAGGTAGCCCCCTCCTCAGTATAGATAGCAGATGTGCCCCCAGTGTTAGGTAGCCCCCTCCTCACTATAGATAGCAGATGTGCCCCCAGTATTAGGTAGCCCCCTCCTCAGTATAGATAGCAGATGTGCCCCCAGTATTAGGTAGCCCCCTCCTTAGTATAGATAGCAGATGTGCCCCAGTGTTAGGTAGCCCCCTCCTCACTATAGATATCAGATGTGCCCCAGTATTAGGTAGCCCCCTCCTCGGTATAGATGGTAGATTTGAGTAAACTCTCGATCATACTCCAATTGTAGCTCTGCCATTACCGTTGCTGGTCCTGTGTGTGTACAAGACTCATACTTACAGTCCAGATATCCGCCATTTTCAAAATCAGACTGAAAAGAGAAAAGTGGAAAGACACAAGTTAGTATTTCATGTTATTACACTATATTCAACAACAACAACAACTTTCATCCATTTCTCACATGCCATGTCGGGTGTACTTACTGAGTCACTGTCTGAAACCTCACGGTCCTCACTGTAATGAGAGAAACAAAAACTGTGTCAGATACAGAAAGAGTAAAGTAACACAAATAACAATACTAGGGAGCCTCTGTGGCCCTCCATCATCCCCCTCCCCAGACAGTATTAGGTAGGTTCTGTGGTCTCTTGTTACATCCCTCCTCCCAGGTAGCAGCATTAGGTAGCCTTTGTGGCCCCCTCTATCACCCCCACACCATACAGTAGTGTTAGGTAGCACTTGTGCCCCATTATCATTCCCAAATTTTAGTATTAGGAAGCTTTTGGGTCTGCCCACCCCGATAGTAGTAGTAAGTCATTTTTGGCCCACTCTTAATGCCCAGATAGTTGTATTAGGTAACCTTTTAAGCCCCCCTCCATAGTGGTATTCGGTAGCCTTTGTACATCCCCCTCCATAGTAGTAATAGGTAGCCTTTCTGTTCCCCCATGGAAATATTATGTACACTTTGTACACCCTCAATAGTAGTATTAGGTACCCTTTGTACACTCCTTATAATAGTCTTAGGTGGTCTTTGTGCACCCCCATAGTAGTATTAGACAGACTTCATGCACCTCTCATAGTAGTATTAGGTAGCCTTCATGTACCCCCCATAGTAGTATTAGGTAGCCTTCGTGTACCCGCCATAGTAGTGTTAGGTAGCCTTCATGCACCCCCCGTAGTAGTATTAGGTAGTCTTTGTGTACCCCCATAGTAGTATTAGGTGGCCTTCATGCACCCCCCCATAGTAGTATTAGGTAGCCTTTGTGCACCACCCATAGTAGTATTAGGTAGCCTTCATGCACCCCCCATAGTAGTATAAGGTAGTCTTTGTGCACTCCCCATAGTAGTATTAGGTAGTCTTTGTGCACCCCCATAGTAGTATTAGGTAGCCTTCATGCACCCCCCATAGTAGTATTAGGTAGTCTTTGTGCACCACCCGTAGTAGTATTAGGTAGCCTTCCTGCACCCCCCATAGTAGTATTAAGTAGCCTTTGTGTACCCCCATAGTAGAATTAGGTAGCCTTCATGCACCCCCCCCCCCCCATAGTAGTATTAGGTAGCCTTCATACACCCCCCCCCCCATAGTAGTATTAGGTAGCCTTCATACACCCCCCCCCCCCCCCCATAGTAGTATTAGGTAGCCTTTGTGCACAACCCATAGTAGTATTAGGTAGCCTTCATGCACCCCCCCATAGTAGTATTAGGTAGCCTTCATGCACCCCCCATAGTAGAATTAGGAAGCCTTTGTGTACCGCCCATAGTAGTATTAGGTAGTCTTTGTGCACCCCCATAGTAGTATTAGGTAGCCTTCATGCACTCCCATAGTAGTATTAAGTAGCCTTTGTGCACCGCCCATAGTAGTATTGGATAGTCTTTGTGCACCCGCCATAGTAGTATTATGTAGTCTTCATGCACCCCCCATAGTAGTATTAAGTAGCCTTTGTGCACCGCCCATAGTAGTATTAGGAAGCCTTTGTGCACCGCCCATAGTAGTATTGGATAGTCTTTGTGCACCCCCCATAGTAGTATTAGGTAGTCTCTGTGCACCGCCCATAGTAGTATTAGGTAGTCTCTGTGCACCGCCCATAGTAGTATTAGGTAGTCTCTGTGCACCGCCCATAGTAGTATTAGGTAGTCTCTGTGCACCCCCCATAGTAGTATTAGGTAGTCTTTGTGCACCCCCCATAGTAGTATTAGGTAGTCTCTGTGCACCCCCCCATGGTTATACTCACATGTCTATATCAAGGTCTATAAAAGAGAAAAAAAACAGGTAAGTAAATTCACCGGCTACTGCTGCTCTATATGGACATCAATCTATTACCTCTATATAAAGACACTTGGTGAGATGCTGCACATGCATTGATATACTTACACAAGCAGGCTAGTGTCCGAATGATGCACTGTTCGGATTGGAAACTCCCTATATAAGAAAGAAAGAAAGATATTATTAGCTATTGCTAATGTTACAGGAGGGTTACTGAACAGCATATGGATATACTCACAACATGGATGGAGGGCTCAAAGTTTTCGGGTCCTCAAGGTCAGACATAATTCTGTAGAGAAAAGAACAAAAGAAACATTCAGATCACATGGTCTGTATGACGTCACATCAGCCATAGTGATGTAATAACATTTTCCAATGCACAATATTACATTATAAATTCAGAACCCCAAACCACACTCTGAGCCGCAGCCCGGAAGGGTATATGCAAAGAGGGCATCAGGATCCGGCCACATGTAGCCCGTCTTCTTATACTGGGGGAGCACTCTCTGGCTACTTATACTGGGGGAGCACTCTCTGGCTACTTATAGTGGGGGACCTCTCAGGCTAGCTATACTGGAACGTCTCTCTGGCTACCTATACTGGGGGGAGATTTTTCTGGCTACCTATACTGGGGGGGGGGGGGGAGCACTTTCTGTCTACCTATAGTAGGGGGCTCTCTGGCTACTTATAGTGGGGGCCTCTCAGGCTAGCTATACTGGGGAAGCACTCTCTGGCTACCTATAGTAGGGGGCTCTCTGGCTACTTATACTGGGCAAGCACTCTCTGGCTTCCTATAGTGGGGGGGCTCTCAGGCTAGCTATACTGGGCAAGCACTCTCTGGCTTCCTATAGTGGGGGCCTCTCAGGCTAGCTATACTGGGCAAGCACTCTATGGCTACCTATAGTGGGGACCTCTCTGGCTATCTATAGTGTGGGGGAGGGGGGTCTCTGGCTACCTATAGTGGGGACCTCTCTGGCTACTTATACTGGGGGAAACACTCTCTGGCTACTGTCTACCTATAGTGTGTGTGTGGGGGGGCTCTCTGGCTACCTATAGTGTGTGTGTGTGTGTGTGGGGGGGGGGGGGGGGGGGTTCTCTGGCTACCTATAGTGGGGACCTCTCTGGCTACTTATACTGGGGGAAACACTCTCTGGCTACATATTGTGTGTGTGGGGGGGCCTCTCTGGCTACTTATACTGGGGGAAACACTCTCTGGCTACATATAGTGGGGACCTCTCTGGCTACCTATAGTGGGGGGGGGCCTCTCTGGCTACCTATAGTGGGGACCTCTCTGGCTACCTATAGTGGGGGGGCTCTCTGGCTACCTATAGTGGGGACCTCTCTGGCTACCTATAGTGGGGGGGGGGCGCTCTCTGGCTACTTATACTGAGGGAAACACTCTCTGGCTACATATTGTGGGGGGGGCCTCTCTGGCTACATATTGTGGGGGGGCCTCTCTGGCTACCTATAGTGGGGACCTCTCTGGCTACTTATACTGAGGGAAACACTCTCTGGCTACATATTGTGTGTGTGTGTGTGTGGGGGGGGGGGCCTCTCTGGATACCTACACGAGGCCAGCAGGGTGGTGGCTCACCGTACTGCTGCTGAAATTCTGGGCAGCTTTAGATACTTCTCCCCCTTCGAGTCGGAGGAACTCGGAGAGACACATAATTCGGGGTTCCAAATTGCATTGAAAATCCCACTGCACCGCTATAGTGTAATAAGATTACATCTACAGTGGAACTCAAATCAGGCACTATGCAATTGCGAGCATGCGATGAAACCATCTGGGCAGTGTGAGATCTCTGTTATTGGAGAACCTCGGCCCACCCTGCCAGGGGAGCATACAGGGATGCCACTAGACTTTCAGGGAAAACTTTTTAAGGGAGGGGGGACCACAGGTCGAATGGGAAAATGTTATAGAGTAAAACTACATAATGGGGATGCAGTGAGAACTATTACAATATACTGTTTAACCACGCCCACTTTTAAGATGACACTTTCTACATAATATAATTGTTGTTAATTAACCTCCCCCTCTAAACTTTCTCCCTAATTTTTATCATTAAAAATACTCTCAATATTTTCTCATTTTAAAGTGAAAAGTATACACTGTAGCAAAAAACACCTTTATTTCAGAGTCAAATATCATCATCATAAACTGTGACAGGAAAATAATTTGTTTTATAGTAAATGGGAGAAAAAGCCACCTCCCCCAATTGATAAAGTTATTACTAATTAACCTGCTGAGCGGTCTGGACGAGCTCAGCTCGTCCAGTACCGCCGGAGCCTGCCGCTCAGGCCCTGCTGGGCCGATTTGGCTCAAATAAAAAGCAGCACACGCAGCCGGCACTTTGCCAGCCGCGTGTGCTGCCTGATTGAGGGTCCCCCCAGCCGCCTGAGCCCAGCGTAGCCGGAACAAAAAGTTCCGGCCAGCGCTAAGGGCTGGATCGGAGGCGGCTGACGTCAGGACGTCGGCTGACGTCCATGGCGTCACTCCGCTCGTCGCCATGGCGACGAGGTAAGCGAAACACGGAGGGCCGCTCATTGCGGCCTTCCGTGTTACTTCTGGCCGCCGGAGGCGATCAGAAGAACGCCTCCGGAGCGCCCTCTAGTGGGCTTTCATGCAGCCAACTTTCAGTTGGCTGCATGAAATAGTTTTTTTTTTAATAAAAAAAAAACCCTCCCGCAGCCTCCCTGGCGATCTTTATAGAACGCCAGGGTGGTTAAATAGGGACATAGCTGAAAAGTCAAAACTGCTAGATGCAAAGTGGTTAAAGCCCTGCCCACTTTTAACCTGTTGCCGACTGCTCCACGCCAATTGGTGTGAGTAGTGCGGCAGCCCCAGGACCGCTCCATTGGCGTGAACGGCTGTCTATGGGGCTAGCAGGAGATCGCGTGCATGCTGCGCCCGCATCTCCTGCCTGGGGGGGCGGAGCTCCGTCCCGCCTTCAGTCTCCGAGCGGCGATTGCCGTCTAATTACTTTGTACAGCACTGCGATCTACAGCAGCGCTGTACTGGGGACAGCAGTGTGACACGACTGTCCTCCTGGGACACAGGGAAGCGATCCGCTGTGATAAGCCGACCGCGCTGACAGGCTGGCGGGGGGAGGGAGGGTTATACAGTTGATATAAAAAAAAGCAAAATGTTATTGAAAAATAACATAAATAAATATTTATAAAAAAACAAAAAACACAGAGTTAAAAAACCTGGATCGGAAGGGAACGGATCATAACGGATGGGATCAGATCCAATGTTAACCTATGGATCCGTTCACATCCGTCCGTTCAAACGGATCCGTTCCGCATGATCCGCTGAAAGGACCGCAAGTTTCCTGCTGCACCAATTTTTCAGGACCGCTGAGCCCAGCGGAACGGAAACGGAAGCTGAAGCACTGCAGTGGGGGCAATGAGAAAACGGAAAGTTTCTTCACACTAGTGAAGAAACTGACCGTTCTAAACAGAAAAATACACTTTAGGGTTGGGGGTCTGGGGGGGATAATGGAACGTAAGCAGCGGAAAGATGATGGAGTAACAACGTAGTGAAAACAGATCCAATTGGCCGGTGATAAGATCTATTTTCACTGATCCGTTTGCCACTTCAACGCAAGTGTGAACCAGGCCTTACACAATTTAAGTTTTACAATAAATGGGATAACAGCCAGAGAGTTTATTATCTACTGTAGCACTTCTACAATAATAATGGGTGAAAACTGAGAAACTTTATTTTTTTCATTTTTTTCTTCTTTCTCTCTTTTATATGCATAAGAAATAAAAACTCCTGAGGGGAAAAAAACTCAAAGGATGTCTAGTTTGTACTGAAAAAAATGCTTTATAGATCACTAAAGGTGCCCATACATCAACTGTATGGGCAGATCGACCAAGAGACAGATCTCTCTCTGATTGAATCTGATCGGAGAGAGATCTGTTGCCTGTCCATACACCACAGGCCAATTCCTGATCGATTTCACCATGAAATCTCTCGGGATTCGGTCTTGTGACACCACATCCTGGGTGCGTGTGATGTCACACATGCCTACGTTGGGCCGGCAATCACGTGGGGCGTGTGTAACACAGAGCCAGCGATGGACAGGTATAGTATACTGCAACAGGCACCAGGGGGGACATTTTACATTGGGGAGTGCCAGAGCTTCCGTTGCATTTGTCTCTGGTCCCGATATCGCACGCCACTGCCGACGCGCACCCAATTGAGCAAATTGGCCCTACATCTACAGCCTGTCCAATCAATCCATTCGACCCAAATTGGTTGCATCATAAATCAAACCTATTATAACGATTAAAACCGATGGTCAATCGGTCGCCCCGACACCTAATGTATGGCCACCTTCAGGTATCATAAGTAGTGTTAAAGTTACAGCTTATTAAATAAGGGCATAGCTAAAATGTCAACTTTCCATACGGGGGAAGCAGGAGTGTGAAGTGGTTAATATCACTGCAATACTCACAGCAGTCGCTGGTCGCACAGTAGTCTTCCGCAGGTCAAAGGATTAGTAGATACGTCTGTAAATGGAAAGGAGACAGTTAAAGGACAGTCCTCAGCAAGTCTATACAGACACACATATGACTACAGGCATGACATCAGTGTTTGTAGTGCCATAAAGCAGCTGCTGTGCCTATTACTAATGCTACATCTCTGTATATCAGATAAAAATATCAGCACAAGCCACCCTCAGTATAAGCCCAGCAAATTCCAACTTCATATCTACAGGGTGGGCCATTTACAGTGGTTTGCAAAAGTATTCG
Organism: Hyperolius riggenbachi; assembly: GCF_040937935.1. NCBI lineage: Eukaryota > Metazoa > Chordata > Amphibia > Anura > Hyperoliidae > Hyperolius > Hyperolius riggenbachi. The sequence goes on along the minus strand of NC_090648.1, from coordinate 82,375,762 downwards.
GTCCCCTTGAAGTTTTCCACATTTTGTCACATTTCTGCCACAAACATGAATCAATTTGATTGGAATTCCACGTGAAAGACCAATACAAAGTGGTGTACACGTGAGAAGTGGAACGAAAATCATACATGATTCCAAACATTTTTTACAAATAAATAACTGCAAAGTGGGGTAAGCGTAATTATCAGGAGTCTGCCATGATCGAACCTGTTGGAATCGTTTGACCAACGGTCTGTTACTGTTGTAGGTGTGTACATATAATTAACCGACGTACAATGATCATTTTTATTAAAGCACATGCGTGAAAGTATCGCCTGCGTAGTAGTGCGACCAAAGAACACAGGCGCGGGATTTTCTGCACATTTGTACTAAGAGCGGTCGTTCCTTAATGTTACATTTCAAAAGGGTTTATAATTAAACGTTTAGAATACCTCTCATGCTATTGCGCTGTGTTCCCTGTCTGCCCACCGGCCAAGCAGGAAGTGACACTCGCTTGCCGTCACTTCCTGCTTCGGGTTTGCGGAAGCGTATGGTTAAAATATGCTTTTACGCATGCGCACCGCAACGTCAGGTTGCTGAATTTTTACAAATCCAGGCGTCGCCGGAGACTAACATGACTTCCAGGCCGATGCAGATCGCAGCAACTCGACACATCGCCACAGTGCTAACATGGTTTTTGACCTGCGTCAGGGATTCGTCACTTCTGCCGTAGTCGCAGTATTAAAGTCCCCATAGCCTTTCATTACACGGCGGTGGGATGCAGTAAGATTACCGCACCACCTCGGTGTGAAAGGGCCCTGAGGGATGATAAAGCAGCCCATGTATTGGCCTTTAGTATCTCCACTGCACATTTATTACGTTTCTTCAGTCATTTTGGGGCATTTTTTAACATCACTACTTTAACATTAAAGGGGTTCTGTGGAGTTTTAAAAGAGCACAAACAGACACTTACCCAGGACTTCTATGGGTCCCCTGTGGCTGTCATGTCCCACGCCATCCTCCTCCGATCACTCGGTACCCGTCACCGGTCAATTATTCGTCTAACAAGACGAATAGTGCGTGCTTCCGCTGGCGTCTCGGGGACCTTACTGCGCAGGCACAGTACGCTCCCAGAGACGCGAGCAGGAAGGAGCCTATAGGCCCAGAAGACCTGACACAGACTCCGCCCCCACCAACTGCCACTCTCCAGGCTACATGTGCTTATTATGCTGATAAACACAAATTGCTGAAACCAATCAACTTCAGGAGATAATCCTAAAGGGGCCCATACACTTACACGATTTCCCGCTGATATACAGCAGATTCGATCACTGTGAAATCGTTGCGCAAACGCTGACCGAACGATCGATTTCCATCCAAAATCCATTGTTCCCGTCGATCTGTCCACGTGGAAGATTTAGCTCGATCGCCGGCGAGTCGGGAGTGTGTCGATAGCGGCGTTCAAATGTCCAACGACCGACGCTAGTGGCAATACATTACCTGTTTCTCCAGCGCGTGTCCCTTCTCCACACTGGGCTCCGGCTGGCTTCACTTCTTCCTGTGTCGACAGGAAGTTTAAACTGTAGAGCTAAAAAACTAGTTTAAGTTTAAAAGTTTAAACTGTAGAGCTAAAACTACTGTTTAAACTTCCCCCGATAGGAAGTAAAGTGAAGCTGGAGCCCAGAGCGGAAAAATGGGCATAGCCATGCAACATAATGTGGGCGTAGTTGTGAACCAAATATACATAATCTAGTGCTACATACCCACGATGCAATGTTCTGACAGATTTACTGTCAGATCGATTATTTCTAACATGTCTGATCTGATTTCTGATCGATTTTTTATTTATTTTGTTCGGAAATCAGATCGAGAATGTTGGGATTAATCAATCTGACTGTAAATCTGTCAGAGAATTGCACAGTAAAGTTGGGGATGACAGTGTTGTTGGACTGCAGTAACAGTATATGTGACAACACACAGTGCCCAGCGACACACACACTGAGCTCCCATAGAAAAGTGACATAGCTGGCTTCCACTAACCTCTCAACTGGGCATAGCAACAGCTGCAGTTTAGGGCTCGTTCACACTAGGAAATCGCAAAACGCAAGTGGTTACCGCTAGTGTTTTTATGGGAGTGATTTTTCCCGCTATAAACGCAGAAAAATCACTAGACGAAGTAGCTTTTTGGGAGCGATCGCGATTAGTGGTTCTATAGATGCTAATCGCAATCGCTCCAGAATCGCCGCCAAAACCGCTGCAGGTAACGCGTTTGCGATAATCGCAAAACGCCCGCGGTCCAGGCAGTGAGAACACTGCCATAGGGTAGAATAGGAGTAGCCTTTTGTAAAAACGCTAGCGGTTTGCGGGAATCACACGATTCCCGCTTAGATGTGAACAAGGCCTTACAGAAGACTGAGAAGAAACTGGCAAGCAAAGCTGTGGTGTGGTTTGCCCCCGTTCATTGCTCCCCAGGCATGGTGATGCTGAGCCCAGTCCATAGCATGCCAGTGATGCAATCCTCACAATTATAAAATAAATCTAGCAATGAGCAGAAGTAGGTGGGTAGACTTGCAATTTTCAGCATTGCCAGCACCAAACCAATGCTAATAAACGTTGTGGATAACCTCAATAAACAGCATAAAAAACAGAAATTAATTTCTATTCATGTCTAATGTTTTATACTGCAGCCCTCTGTTGGAACTGAATATGTAGCAGAGCAGACACAGCACTGGTCCAGCTAATGTAAAACACACATTGATCTTCACTGTGTCACTGGCTGCAATAGTGTCTGTGCTGCCCAGAGCTGCCTCACTAACCCACACGACATGCTCAGTGCCAATCACCCCCCAATATCTCAGCAGTTATTCCACCTGAACACACCAAAGTTTGAGGGTAGGGAGGGGGCCCCCCGATTTGCCTATGTGCAGAATATCAGCCCCCCCAGCCCTGCTGGTTCACAAGATAGGTCCTTATACTCTTATCTCGGGAACCAGCAGGGCTCCTGGGCTGTCATTTGGCACAGATGTATATCGGGCTGTCCCCTCCTTACCCTCTACATGTGGGGTGTGTGGGGGGAATACCTGCAGAGATATCGCCCCCAGCATAACACAGAAGGGAAATCCACACTCATCAGGCTCGGTAATCCCGACTCTTCATTCGCTGCAGTGCTAGACGGAGGGGCGGGAGCTACGGAGGAAGGCAAAGGCTGAGCTGCAATGGGCTGGCTGAGCCATGGGGCGGGACTGATTCCTGTCTCTCTGTAAACACTCCCTGCAGCGGCCCCGCCTCCCCCAGGGAGATCCGAGCTGCAGAGAGAGCCACATGTGTTACCGAGAGAGAGGGAGGGGGAGAGGAGAGAGAGAGAGAGGACCGACCGAGTTTACTGAGAGAGAGAGAGACGCTCGAGCAGGCAAAACACAGCGGCGGGGGAAGGGGGGAGACACGGAGCTAATTATGTAATCGAGGGGTAAATACACATATTTATCATTAAAAAGAAACATTCAGGTACACTTTGAACCATAAATACCATCAATTTGCAGCCATAACCTCAGAGACCCCAAATCAGCATCTACTCACCTCCTGAGGCACAGCTAGAAGTGACCAGAGCATACGACCTAACTGCCAGAGCATGCGACCTGGCATGACATACCAGAGCATGCGACCTGCCATGTGCAACAGGTGGCACATGCCAGGTCGCATGCTCTGGTATGTCCTATTGCCAGATCACATGCTCTGGCAGTTAGGTCGCATGCTCTGGCAGTTAGGTCGCATGCTCTGGCAGTTAACCACTTTTTCACAACTAAGGGGTTTTACCCTTTCAGCATCCGAGCAATTTTCTCCGTTCAGCTCTCCTTACATTCATTCGCCTATAACTTTATCATTACTTATCACAATGAAATGAACTATATCTTGTTTTTTTCGCCACCAATTAGGCTTTCTTTAGGTGGGACATTATGCCAAGAATTATTTTATTCTAAATGTGTTTTAATGGGAAAATAGGAAAACATTTGAAAAAAAAATAATTATTTTTCAGTTTTCGGCCATTATAGTTTTTAAATAATGCATGCTACTGTAATTAAAATCCATGGAACTTCTTTGCCTGTTTGTTCTGGTTATTACACCGTTTAAATTATGTCCCTATCACAATGTTTGGCGCCAATATTTTATTTGCAAATAAGGGTGCATTTTTTCAGTTTTGCGTCCATCCCTAATTACAAGCCCATAATTTATAAACTAACAGTGTGATACCCTCTTGATATAAATATTTAAAGAGACACTGAAGCGGAAAAAAAAAATATGTGATATAATGAATTGGTTGTGTACTATGAATAATTACTAGAAGATTAGCAGCAAAGAAAATATTCTCATACTTTTATTTTCAGGTATATAGTGTTTTTCTAACATTGCATCATTCTATAATATGTGCAGATTACACAACACTCAGCATTCAAAATGATTCTTTCAGAGCAGTCTGTGCACTAATGACCTCTCCTCTGGCAGAGAAAAAGTAAATAGTTCAGGAACAGTTGAGATAATAAAAGTCAGAAAACAGCCCTCTCCACGACTTTCAAAGTCGTAGAGCTTAATGGCTTTTTTGCATAGAGATAACAACTGGAGTTTCTTATCTCTTCCTGTACTGGAAACAATTAAGCTGGCCATACACTGGCCCGATTTGCGCCCGTTTCGACAGCAGATTCGATCACTGGGATCGAATCTGCTGCCAATCGTTCACGCTACACGCCGAATTTCGATCCATTCCGTCCGATCCCGTCGATCGCGCCGTGCGGAAAATAACCGTCGATCGCCCGCGGGTAAAGAGCTCATCGCTAGCGGCGTTCGAGTGCCCGAAGACCGACGCAATAGAGCCGCATACATTACCTGCTCCGCCGGCACGACTCCCGGGTCTCCGCTCTTCTTCTCCGTCTCCGCTCTGGTCTGGTCTCCGGCATGCTTCCCTTCTTCCTGTCCCGGCAGGAAGTTTAAACAGTAGAGGGCGCTCTACTGTTTAAACTTCCCCCAGACAGGAAGAAGTAAAGCATGCTGGACCTGGAGACCAGAGCGTAGACGGAGAAGAAGAGCGGAGACCCGGGAGTCTCACCGGCGGAGCAGGTAATGTATGCGGGATGGGGGGAAGCGGCGGCAGCAGCACCACCACCACAGATTGTGAATGGTTTCAGGCTGAAATCGGTTCACAATCTGTTTGCAGTAAAGGTAGCCATACGATCCCTCTCTGATCAGATTCGATCAGATAGGGATCTGTCTGTTGGTCGAATCTGATGGCAAATCGACCAGTGTATGGCCACCTTTAGACTGATGTATCTGATCTTAATGTTTTATTTCTTATCTGTACTACACATACAAATCATAATTTTTTTTTCGCTTCAATGTCTCTTTAAAGAGTTCAGTCCCTAAGGTAACTATTTGTTTTTTTTAATTATAATTTAAAAAAAAAAAATGTTATTACAAAAAAAAAAAATTGGTAACAGTTGGGGAGTGTGGGAGTTAATGAGTTAATTTATTTTGTAAAAGAATGTATTTGTATATGAAAATTGTTTTTGGGTGTAGTTTTACTTTTTGGCCACAGTAATTTTTTGTGAATGCATCCTGTAAGCGTAGGAAGTACGCTTACCGGAAGTTCAGGGGAGCTGGGAAACTTTTTTTTTTCACAATGATCGCGCTGCTTCTCATAGAAGCAGCCGATCATTGCTGGGAGCTTAGATCAACGAACAGGAACGGTTTTTCACATTCATTGATCTCCAGGGGAGCGAGCGGCGGCGTGCACGAGTGCGGGAGCACGCGCACGTGCGAGCGGGAGCGTGGACAGCGGCGGTAGTGGCGGGGGTGCATATATCTATGCTCCGGGTGGGGAAATGAAGTTCAAAGGAGCGTAGATATACTGTACCTGGCGGCGAAGTGGTTAATCCCTGCTGTAACATGGCAGGAGCAGATTGATTTATTATTTAGGCAAGAAATATTGTTGTTATGTTGTGCAGAATAAAGCCAATATATTATTTTTTTACAGCTTATCGTTATTCCGCCCTGTTTTTCTATTTGTTCTATAGTTTTCGGAGTAAAGCTACGCACACACATTAGATACAAATTGGTCGTAAGCCTAATAAAACAACCAATAATGAGGTTTTAACCGATTTATGGGCAGCAACCAACAACTAACGACCATCAACAACTCAATGAAATGACCAATATCGGAAGTCGGACATGATCAAACCTGTTGGAATCGTTCGACCAACCGTCTGTTACCGTGGTTTGTGTGTAGAAATAATTAACTGACGTATAACGATCATTTTTATTGAAGCACATGTGGGAAAGTATCGCCTGCGTAGTAGTGTGACCAAGGATTTTTACAAATCCACGGGTCGCCATAGACTAACATGACTTCCGGGCAGTGTTCTCCCCAGGACTAATTAAGTGGGTGGGCCGCCCGGCTGGTTTCAAGCCCCGCCCGGGTGCTATCTAAGGCCCACCCGAATTTTCAAACAGTCCTTCTGCTTTGCTGTCCGTGTGCCGATGTGCGCTACTGTACGCTCTCACAGAGCGGATCTCCCTTTGCATAGCTGCCCCGAGTTCCCGCAGTGTTGCCCGCCCGTAGAGTCACTCAGACCTCCAGATCAGCGGCAGCCGGCAAGGATATGAGAGAGGGGAGCGATTTGCGGTAACGCGCCATAGCCGTCTAATGCAGAAAGTGATGTCACTTTCTGTATTTGAAGTCTATGGCGCGTTACCGCAAATCGCTCCCCTCTCTCATATCCTTGCCGGCTGCCGCTGATCTGGAGGTCTGAGTGATTCTAGGGGCGGGCAACGCTGCGGGAACTCGGGGCAGCTATGCAAAGGGAGATCCGCTCTGTGAGAGCGTACAGTAGCGCACATCGGCACACAGATGGCTGCAGGAACCAAGGAGCACATCCTCCAGTCCTCTAGTACTTCTCCCCCGTCGGTAGAGCGGCCTGGCCAGTGCTCCCCTGTGCTGCAGCCGATCAAGTCTCCAGGACCAGTGGGCTGGGAAGCGGGTCACCTTGTTCCAACAGAGACCCCACTAGATGGATAACTTCATCTACAACATCCTGGCGTGCACGGAGCTCGGTGACTGGCAGGAAGGAGTGCTGGTGGTCGGGGGACGGGTGATACTACGTGGCTGCCAATGGAGTGAGTAGGGGGGGTGACATTGGCTAAGGGGAGGGGGAGGTGTTGTAAGAGTGTAAGCACACAGGATCAGGGCAGAGCGATGCCATATACTGTAGGGTGTATTCATAGTGGTATGGAATGGTTTTGTAACTTAGAAATATAATGGTTGTAGTAATGCATGGGCTGCAATGTATTGTGCTGTAATGTACTGCATGGGCTGCAATGTATTGTGCTGTAATGTACTGCATGGGCTGCAATGTATTGTGCTGTAATGCAATGCATGGGCTGCAATGAATTGTGCTGTAATGTAATTCATGGGCTGCAATGTATTTTGCTGTAATGTAATGCAATGCATGGGCTGCAATGTAATGTATTGTGCTGTAATGCAATGTAATGTATGCTATGTATTGTATGTGCAGTAATGTATGCTAAGTAATGTATGTGCAGTAATGTATGGTGATGTGCTGTAATGTATGTGCAGTAATGTATGGTGATGTGCTGTAATGTATGTGCAGTAATGTATGGTGATGTGCTGTAATGTATGTGCAGTAATGTATGGTGATGTGCTGTAATGTATGTGCAGTAATGTATTGTGATGTGCTGTAATGTATGTGCAGTAATGTATGGTGATGTGCTGTAATGTATGTGCAGTAATGTATGGTGATGTGCTGTAATGTATGTGCAGTAATGTATGGTGATGTGCTGTAATGTATGTGCAGTAATGTATGGTGATGTGCTGTAATGTATGTGCAGTAATGTATGGTGATGTGCTGTAATGTATGTGCAGTAATGTATGGTGATGTGCTGTAATGTATGTGCAGTAATGTATGGTGATGTGCTGTAATGTATGTGCAGTAATGTATGGTGATGTGCTGTAATGTATGTGCAGTAATGTATGGTGATGTGCTGTAATGTATGTGCAGTAATGTATGGTGATGTGCTGTAATGTATGTGCAGTAATGTATGCTCTGTAATGTAAGGAGATTGCTGGCATGTGATCTAATAAGCTATGAAGTTTGAAGGTCGGTGCAGTAATATGTGGAGTGTGGTGGGTGCTGTATGGCGGCATACTGACGTGCAGTAATATGTGGAATGTGTTAGTGGTGCAGTAGTGTATGAAATGTTTGAGAGTGCAATAACCTGTTATCAGGAAATAGGACCCAGTATTGTTTGAGTTGTCAGGTGTGCATGGGACATGATATGGGATACAGGGACGCATGGGATGTGATAGGGATTGCAGCAATGCATGGAATGTGATAGGAGGTGTACCAATGCATGGGAAGTGATAGGGGGTGCAGGGATGAATGGGATGTGATAGGGAGTGCACGGATGTCCTATGCTGTAAGCATTCCCCACCCCCGTCGCACCCCACCCGGCTACTTTTTCATGCCACCCGGCTGGAAAAAAATTCTGGGGAGAACCCTGCCGGGCCGACGCAGATCGCCGCAACTCGCTGCATCGCTAACGTGGTTTTGACCTGCGTCGGGGATGTGGCGAATTCTTCACTTCTGTTGCGCTGTAACGTCGCAGTATGGCAGTCTCCATAGACTTTTATTGGATGGCGGTGGGGTGCGGCAAAAATGCAGCACCACCTCGGTGTGAAAGGGCTCTGAGGGTCATGACGGCCCATGTATTGGCCTTTAGTATTTCCTCCCACACATTTATTACATTTCTTCAATCATCTTGGGGCATTTTTCAACATCACTTCCTGACATTTGGTTGTAATGGAAGACGTTTGTACGCAGATTGATCGTTTAACCAATTAGCTCATTTGTGTAATTTCCACCATCTATCACATTTTCATCTTTCTTGTGTCAGTCATATGTATATAACAGTCAATTGAAGTTGGTTGTTCATGGTCACCTAGTTTCATCAAACAACCGTTGGTGTATATTTCAACCAATTTTGGTATGATGTGTGTATGTAGCTTAAGCAGACATGAGCTTTATGAATGACAAGAGGGTTTCATGAGAGGAGTGAAGGTTCTGGAAAGGATGATATCTAGAGAGTGAGGGCAGTCAAGGCTGCGCGTCCCTAAACACATGCTGCAATTGAATGGCTAATCGCACAGGCATACACCGCCTCTGCTAGACTGAAAAATGCATGCCCTGCATCCAAGACAAGTGCTAACATTTATTAAACTAGGAGGAACTTTAGCTTCCAATATGGTTTGCATGCAAAGTATATTATACTAGACACTTGCGCCACGGTGAGGCAAACCTCCGGGCAAGTGACCTAACCTAAATTTAAAACCTTGGGAGCAGCTAAGCAAAAAAAATGTGTAACTTACATTTGGTTGAACAGCGAGGAGAACGCCAGCGCATACCACTAAGGCTGTATCCTGTTTGCATAATAAGTAGTAGCAGATTTGCATATGATTTGCATCTGAATTGAATGCAAAGTGTGCAGAAAATCTATTTAGGTGCTGCACACTGAGCTGGTGGTCATTTCGGATGCAGCCTTAGTGGTATGCTGCTCCCAAGGTTTTAAATTTAGGTTAGGTCACTTGCCCGGAGGTTTGCCTCACCGTGGCGCAAGTGTCTAGTATAATATACTTTGCATGCAAACCATATTGGAAGCTAAAGTTCCTCCTAGTTTAATAAATGTTAGCACTTGTCTTGGATGCAGGGCATGCATTTTTCAGTCTGACAGAGGCGGTGTATGCCTGTGCGATTAACCATTCAATTGCAGCATGGGTTTAGGGACGCGCAGCCTTTCCCCCCACCTTTTCTTAACTTTGTAACTATGTAACTGTCAGGTTAGCTGCTCCCAGCCCCTCCTCCTGAGTTTCCTGTTTGCATAATAAGTAGTAGCAGATTTGCATATGATTTGCATCTGAATTGAATGCAAAGTGTGCAGAAAATCTATTTAGGTGCTGCACACTGAGCTGGTGGTCATTTCGGATGCAGCCTTAGTGGTATGCGCTGGCGTTCTCCTCGCAGTACACACAAGCAGTACAACACACGCACACACAGGAGAGAGGGCAGGCAGTACACACAAGCAGTACAACACACGCGCACACAGGAGAGAGAGCAGGCAGTACACACAAGCAGTACAACACACGCACACACAGGAGAGAGGGCAGGCAGTACACACGGGAGAGAGGACAGGCAGTACAACACACGCACACACAGGAGAGAGGGCAGGCAGTACACTCACAAGCAGTACACACATGGCAGTACAACACACGTACACACAGGAGAGAGGGCAGGCAGTACACTCACAAGCAGTACACACATGGCAGTACAACACACGCACACACAGGAGAGAGGGCAGGCAGTACACTCACAAGCAGTACACACATGGAAGTACAACACACGCACACACAGGAGAGAGGGCAGGCAGTACACTCACAAGCAGTACACACATGGCAGTACAACACACACACACACAGGAGAGTGGGCAGGCAGTACACTCACAAGCAGTACACACATGGCAGTACAACACACGTACACACAGGAGAGAGGGCAGGCAGTACACTCACAAGCAGTACACACATGGCAGTACAACACACGCACACACAGGAGAGAGGGCAGGCAGTACACTCACAAGCAGTACACACATGGCAGTACAACACACACACACACACACACACAGGAGAGTGGGCAGGCAGTACACTCACAAGCAGTACACACATGGCAGTACAACACACGTACACACAGGAGAGAGGGCAGGCAGTACACTCACAAGCAGTACACACATGGCAGTACAACACACGCACACACAGGAGAGGGCAATACACACACCAACTCGTTTGCTGCTGTGGGGCTGCTGCTCATGTACCGGGCTGTGGCTGTCGGTGGGGTCACCCCGAGTTTGCTCAGACAGGTGCACTGGTGTCCCGCAGAGGATTTGGGTTGGGAAAGCTGCAGGAGGGGCAGCTGTCCGGGCCGGGAGTGTAGCAGGCTGGAGAGGTAGGTGGATAGCGGCTCGCGCAGGACGGCCTCTTTCAGGCCTAGGGAGGGCACACACTACATGGCGGGCCCAGACAGCTCAATACAGCCAGCGGGGTAAGACCTAACAGCAGCAGCCATGCAGCACTTTGTGACACACTATACAGCTAACCGCAGCATTAACCAGTGCAGTTCCGTGGCCTTCCAAGCAGACAACTGACATGTACTGCTGTGGCCATGGAGACCGGCTCTGGAAGGTGCCGGTGAGCCTGTCATCTAGGCTGAGTTTACACATGGGCGCTTTTTGCCCGCGATTCGCTCTTTGCTGACAGCTGGTGATCAGCAAAGCGCTGCTGCGCCAGTAATCCTATGGCTACATATAGCATTTTCCCAGCCATTGCGTCACGATTCTCATTCATTGGAATCAATATTACTAAACGCTATCGCCAAAGAAATGTGAAACACTGCAATGCAAAATCAGAAGGCGATTGCGTTGCTGAGTGTGAACGGTGTGCTCAGTCTGCAGGGATGGAGAGGAGACTGAGTCCAGCCCTGCATCTGCGGGCCGGATGAAAAAGAGAAACAGGCCGTAGTTTGCCCACCCCTGGTATAGTATAATACTACACTCACCTAAAGGATTATTAGGAACACCTGTTCAATTTCTCATTAATGCAGTTATCTAATCAACCAATCACATGGCAGTTGCTTCAATGCATTTAGGGGTTTGGTCCTGGTCAAGACAAAATCCTGGACTCCAAACTGAATGTCAGAATGGGAAAGAAAGGTGATTTAAGCAATTTTGAGCGTGGCATGGTTGTTGGTGCCAGACGGGCCGGTCTGAGTATTTCACAATCTGCTCAGTTACTGGGATTTTCACGCACAACCATTTCTAGGGTTTACAAAGAATGGTGTGAAAAGGGAACAACATCCAGTATGCGGCAGTCCTGTGGCCGAAAATGCCTTGTTGATGCTAGAGGTCAGAGGAAAATGGGCCGACTGATTAAAGCTGATAGAAGAGCAACATTGACTGAAATAACCACTCGTTACAACCGAGGTATGCAGCAAAGCATTTGTGAAGCCACAACACGCACAACCTTGAGGCGGATGACCCCACCGGGTACCACTCATCTCCACTATAAATAGGAAAAAGAGGCTACAATTTGCACGAGCTCACCAAAATTGGACAGTTGAATACTGGAAAAATGTTGCCTGGTCTGATGAGTCTCGATAGAGTCAGAATTTGGCGTAAACAGAATGAGAACATGGATCCATCATGCCTTGTTGGTGGTGGTGGTGGTGGTGGTGTAATGGAGTGGGGGATGTTTTCTTGGCACACTTTAGGCCCCTTATTGCCAATTGGGCATCGTTTAAATGCCACGGGCTACCTGAGCATTGTTTCTGACCATGTCCATCCCTTCATGACCACCATGTACCCATCCTCTGATGGCTACTTCCAGTAGGATAATGCACCATGTCACAAAGCTTGAATCATTTCAAATTGGTTTCTTGAACATGACAATTCAGTTCACTGTACTAAAATGGCCCCCACAGTCACCAGATCTCAACCCAATAGAGTATCTTTGGGATGTGATGGAACGGGAGCTTTGTGCCCTGGATGTGTATCCCACAAATCTCCATCAACTCCAAGATGCTATCCTATCAATATGGGCCAATATTTCTAAAGAATGCTTTCAGCACCTTGTTGAATCAATGCCACGTAGAATTAAGGCAGTTCTGAAGGCAAAAGGGGGTCAAACTCCGTATTAGTACGGTGTTCCTAATAATCCTTTAGTTGACTGTATATTGGTTAGGCCTCTTTATAACATGAAGTTGTTAGTGCTAGATAACTGAGACTCTAGGCCTTGTGACACAGATGTCCCCCAAATGCTTTTTGTCCCCCCATCCCTGGTGCCTGTACAGTTATATTTTACCTGCCGCCGTCTGTGCGTGTCCTCGTACTTCCGCATTTATGCTCCCACCTGGTTGCCAGTGTTATGGCATGTGGAGCATGTGTACGTTGTCACACACGAGTCCCACATGCAAAGTGCCAGTAGTCACGTTGGGCCTGAATGTGGAAATAGGGCACAGACACTCAGCGTGACAGATAAAGCATAACTGCACAGGCACCGAGGGGACATAAAACATTAGATGGGGACAGTGGCCGCACGCTGTTACTGCCAGGCACACAATCGAGCATGACAACCCGAGATTTTCCTAGGTGTTCGATCAATACATTCGTCCAATTTACACCCGAAATTGGTTGAATTGTCAATCGGGAATGCTTTTGGCGGTACTGATTTTCATCAGATTCAATAATTATCAAATCTGTTGGCCAAAAGTCTATAGATGTATACAGCGAGGCGAAAGATGTCGGCCCTTTATAAACACTAATACAGTAACTCCCCTGTTATCCAGAAGTTTTAAGCAACCAGAAAAAAATAGTTGTATTGTAATAATGACAGCTCTAGGAACTAGAGCAGTGATGGCTAACCTTGGCACTCCGGCTGTGACAACACTACAAATCCCATCATGCCTCTACCTCCCCGAGTTATGCCTAGAGCTGTCAGAGTATTGCAATGCCTCATGGGACTTGTAGTTCCACCACAGCTGGAGTGCCAAGGTTAGCCATCACTGAACTAGAGCATCTGGAGCTCAGGCTGCATTGCCCCCTCTAGCCAGCAGGGGTCTCCTGTACCGCCCCTCTCCAGGAAGCAGATGTGTGAGTGGTAGAGGCATCGGGTTGGGAGTGAGAGCAGCCAAGTCATAACCGGGGAGAGGTAGAGAACAGGAGCCGGCCCGGCTGTGTACACCCGCCCAGGTGGCATCATGCCAGGTCACATGGTCTGGCACAAATCTCTGCAGTAACATGGCTGAGGCAGGGTTGCCAACTTGATTTCTAATTTTTCACAGACAAAAGCCTTAAAAAATCTGGACATACAACATTTTGGATGGACAGAGTCAGATGCACACTTTTAGGTGTGTTGCAGGTGAAGCTTTATTGTGGGTGTGGTCACACATTTTAAGGCTACATTAATGGATTCAACAGGGTATTTCACACCCCTCTATTAACAGATACCCACATTGACAAATGCAGCCATCGTGTGCCCACCAATAGACAAATGCAGCTATCGTATGCCCCCAATAGACAAATGCCAGCTGCTTTATTAGCATAGCTGGCCTTTGACCTGAGCGACCCGAGCGGTTGCTCAGGGCGCCGGCTTCCAAGGGGGCACCTAGAGCTGGCTAATGGAGGGAAGGCACCTATTCCTGGCTACCTATACTGAGGGCACTAACACCTGGCGACCTATACTGGAGTCACTGATGCCTGGCTACCTATGGGGGGGAGACCTACACCTGACTTCCTATACTGGGGGCACCTATGCTTGGCTACCTATATTGAGGGCACCTACACATGAGATCCTATACTGGGGGCACCTATACCTGGCTAGGCTACCTACCTATACTGGGTCTGAGGGCATTTTTTTGGGGGGGGGACAACACGCACTGTGGCTATAACGTGTGGTAAAAATTGTCGGTGATGTGCTATCATTCCAAATTGGGAGGGGGGCGCCTAACTGTCCCACTGATTGTTTTTGTTAATATTCCTGAAAGTTTCTAGCCTTCATTTTTAAGTGTATTCAGGATAATGCACCCTTTCGATCCATTTTGTGGTTATTAGTAATTTTCTATTCTACAGATGTGATGTGTCACAGAGATCTGAGCGTTTGGTGAGATGTGTCACGACCAGGGGCGTCTGTGTCATTAGGCAACTCTAAATTTTGCCTATGGCGCAGTTGGTGGCAGTGGGCGCTCTGTGCGTGTTTTTTTTTTTTTTTTTCTTTCAGCCAGCCAGGTCGGTGCCGGCTGTGACAGGCAGCTCAGCCTGTGCCTGCCGCCGCCTACTGGTCCGCCCCCTTCCTCTTCTCCGTTCAGAGCCTCCAAGCAGCACGCACGTTAGTTTATATGTGCAGTGCGTGCTGCCGCCTACTGGTCCGCCCCCTCTCCTTCTCTGTGCTGACTGGTGCTGAGCGTGCGATCGCCGCACGCTGATTTACACACCGGCGCCGCCCCCTAACTCCGCCCCCGCCTGTCACACGTGGTTGAAGTGACGCACCAGGGCGGCTGGCTTGGCTACACAAATGCAGAGGCGACACCGGCTCACAGTGAGTGCCCTCTGCCTCTGCTGCTCGCAGGCTCAGCTCTTGATAATTTTTTTATATGCCCCCCTGGCTGGCCCTGATTACCATCCCCCCCTCCCTCCCACGCTTGCCCCTATATATCCCTTTACAGGCAGTGGCTCCTATAAATAAATATGACAGGCAACGGCAAAAAAAAAAATGACAGCTGGGACAGACAAGACCGTTGCTGTTTAGTGGTTGTATTTCCTGGTGCACGCTGGCCACATTATGATTATTTCCTGGTGAACGCTGGCCACATTACGATTATTTCCTGGTGAACGCTGGCCACATTACGATTATTTTCTGGTGAACGCTGGCAACATTATGATTATTTTCTGGGGAACGATGGCCATCGGGAGTGTGTCGATAGCGGCGTTCAAATGTCCAACGACCGACGCTAGTGGCAATACATTACCTGTTTCTCCAGCGCGTGTCCCTTCTCCACACTGGGCTCCGGCTGGCTTCACTTCTTCCTGTGTCGACAGGAAGTTTAAACTGTAGAGCTAAAAAACTAGTTTAAGTTTAAAAGTTTAAACTGTAGAGCTAAAACTACTGTTTAAACTTCCCCCGATAGGAAGTAAAGTGAAGCTGGAGCCCAGAGCGGAAAAATGGGCATAGCCATGCAACATAATGTGGGCGTAGTTGTGAACCAAATATACATAATCTAGTGCTACATACCCACGATGCAATGTTCTGACAGATTTACTGTCAGATCGATTATTTCTAACATGTCTGATCTGATTTCTGATCGATTTTTTATTTATTTTGTTCGGAAATCAGATCGAGAATGTTGGGATTAATCAATCTGACTGTAAATCTGTCAGAGAATTGCACAGTAAAGTTGGGGATGACAGTGTTGTTGGACTGCAGTAACAGTATATGTGACAACACACAGTGCCCAGCGACACACACACTGAGCTCCCATAGAAAAGTGACATAGCTGGCTTCCACTAACCTCTCAACTGGGCATAGCAACAGCTGCAGTTTAGGGCTCGTTCACACTAGGAAATCGCAAAACGCAAGTGGTTACCGCTAGTGTTTTTATGGGAGTGATTTTTCCCGCTATAAACGCAGAAAAATCACTAGACGAAGTAGCTTTTTGGGAGCGATCGCGATTAGTGGTTCTATAGATGCTAATCGCAATCGCTCCAGAATCGCCGCCAAAACCGCTGCAGGTAACGCGTTTGCGATAATCGCAAAACGCCCGCGGTCCAGGCAGTGAGAACACTGCCATAGGGTAGAATAGGAGTAGCCTTTTGTAAAAACGCTAGCGGTTTGCGGGAATCACACGATTCCCGCTTAGATGTGAACAAGGCCTTACAGAAGACTGAGAAGAAACTGGCAAGCAAAGCTGTGGTGTGGTTTGCCCCCGTTCATTGCTCCCCAGGCATGGTGATGCTGAGCCCAGTCCATAGCATGCCAGTGATGCAATCCTCACAATTATAAAATAAATCTAGCAATGAGCAGAAGTAGGTGGGTAGACTTGCAATTTTCAGCATTGCCAGCACCAAACCAATGCTAATAAACGTTGTGGATAACCTCAATAAACAGCATAAAAAACAGAAATTAATTTCTATTCATGTCTAATGTTTTATACTGCAGCCCTATGTTGGAACTGAATATGTAGCAGAGCAGACACAGCACTGGTCCAGCTAATGTAAAACACACATTGATCTTCACTGTGTCACTGGCTGCAATAGTGTCTGTGCTGCCCAGAGCTGCCTCACTAACCCACACGACATGCTCAGTGCCAATCACCCCCCAATATCTCAGCAGTTATTCCACCTGAACACACCAAAGTTTGAGGGTAGGGAGGGGGCCCCCCGATTTGCCTATGTGCAGAATATCAGCCCCCCCAGCCCTGCTGGTTCACAAGATAGGTCCTTATACTCTGATCTCGGGAACCAGCAGGGCTCCTGGGCTGTCATTTGGCACAGATGTATATCGGGCTGTCCCCTCCTTACCCTCTACATGTGGGGTGTGTGGGGGGAATACCTGCAGAGATATCGCCCCCAGCATAACACAGAAGGGAAATCCACACTCATCAGGCTCGGTAATCCCGACTCTTCATTCGCTGCAGTGCTAGACGGAGGGGCGGGAGCTACGGAGGAAGGCAAAGGCTGAGCTGCAATGGGCTGGCTGAGCCATGGGGCGGGACTGATTCCTGTCTCTCTGTAAACACTCCCTGCAGCGGCCCCGCCTCCCCCAGGGAGATCCGAGCTGCAGAGAGAGCCACATGTGTTACCGAGAGAGAGGGAGGGGGAGAGGAGAGAGAGAGAGAGGACCGACCGAGTTTACTGAGAGAGAGAGAGACGCTCGAGCAGGCAAAACACAGCGGCGGGGGAAGGGGGGAGACACGGAGCTAATTATGTAATCGAGGGGTAAATACACATATTTATCATTAAAAAGAAACATTCAGGTACACTTTGAACCATAAATACCATCAATTTGCAGCCATAACCTCAGAGACCCCAAATCAGCATCTACTCACCTCCTGAGGCACAGCTAGAAGTGACCAGAGCATACGACCTAACTGCCAGAGCATGCGACCTGGCATGACATACCAGAGCATGCGACCTGCCATGTGCAACAGGTGGCACATGCCAGGTCGCATGCTCTGGTATGTCCTATTGCCAGATCACATGCTCTGGCAGTTAGGTCGCATGCTCTGGCAGTTAGGTCGCATGCTCTGGCAGTTAACCACTTTTTCACAACTAAGGGGTTTTACCCTTTCAGCATCCGAGCAATTTTCTCCGTTCAGCTCTCCTTACATTCATTCGCCTATAACTTTATCATTACTTATCACAATGAAATGAACTATATCTTGTTTTTTTCGCCACCAATTAGGCTTTCTTTAGGTGGGACATTATGCCAAGAATTATTTTATTCTAAATGTGTTTTAATGGGAAAATAGGAAAACATTTGAAAAAAAAATAATTATTTTTCAGTTTTCGGCCATTATAGTTTTTAAATAATGCATGCTACTGTAATTAAAATCCATGGAACTTCTTTGCCTGTTTGTTCTGGTTATTACACCGTTTAAATTATGTCCCTATCACAATGTTTGGCGCCAATATTTTATTTGCAAATAAGGGTGCATTTTTTCAGTTTTGCGTCCATCCCTAATTACAAGCCCATAATTTATAAACTAACAGTGTGATACCCTCTTGATATAAATATTTAAAGAGACACTGAAGCGGAAAAAAAAAATATGTGATATAATGAATTGGTTGTGTACTATGAATAATTACTAGAAGATTAGCAGCAAAGAAAATATTCTCATACTTTTATTTTCAGGTATATAGTGTTTTTCTAACATTGCATCATTCTATAATATGTGCAGATTACACAACACTCAGCATTCAAAATGATTCTTTCAGAGCAGTCTGTGCACTAATGACCTCTCCTCTGGCAGAGAAAAAGTAAATAGTTCAGGAACAGTTGAGATAATAAAAGTCAGAAAACAGCCCTCTCCACGACTTTCAAAGTCGTAGAGCTTAATGGCTTTTTTGCATAGAGATAACAACTGGAGTTTCTTATCTCTTCCTGTACTGGAAACAATTAAGCTGGCCATACACTGGCCCGATTTGCGCCCGTTTCGACAGCAGATTCGATCACTGGGATCGAATCTGCTGCCAATCGTTCACGCTACACGCCGAATTTCGATCCATTCCGTCCGATCCCGTCGATCGCGCCGTGCGGAAAATAACCGTCGATCGCCCGCGGGTAAAGAGCTCATCGCTAGCGGCGTTCGAGTGCCCGAAGACCGACGCAATAGAGCCGCATACATTACCTGCTCCGCCGGCACGACTCCCGGGTCTCCGCTCTTCTTCTCCGTCTCCGCTCTGGTCTGGTCTCCGGCATGCTTCCCTTCTTCCTGTCCCGGCAGGAAGTTTAAACAGTAGAGGGCGCTCTACTGTTTAAACTTCCCCCAGACAGGAAGAAGTAAAGCATGCTGGACCTGGAGACCAGAGCGTAGACGGAGAAGAAGAGCGGAGACCCGGGAGTCTCACCGGCGGAGCAGGTAATGTATGCGGGATGGGGGGAAGCGGCGGCAGCAGCACCACCACCACAGATTGTGAATGGTTTCAGGCTGAAATCGGTTCACAATCTGTTTGCAGTAAAGGTAGCCATACGATCCCTCTCTGATCAGATTCGATCAGATAGGGATCTGTCTGTTGGTCGAATCTGATGGCAAATCGACCAGTGTATGGCCACCTTTAGACTGATGTATCTGATCTTAATGTTTTATTTCTTATCTGTACTACACATACAAATCATAATTTTTTTTTCGCTTCAATGTCTCTTTAAAGAGTTCAGTCCCTAAGGTAACTATTTGTTTTTTTTAATTATAATTTAAAAAAAAAAAATGTTATTACAAAAAAAAAAAATTGGTAACAGTTGGGGAGTGTGGGAGTTAATGAGTTAATTTATTTTGTAAAAGAATGTATTTGTATATGAAAATTGTTTTTGGGTGTAGTTTTACTTTTTGGCCACAGTAATTTTTTGTGAATGCATCCTGTAAGCGTAGGAAGTACGCTTACCGGAAGTTCAGGGGAGCTGGGAAACTTTTTTTTTTCACAATGATCGCGCTGCTTCTCATAGAAGCAGCCGATCATTGCTGGGAGCTTAGATCAACGAACAGGAACGGTTTTTCACATTCATTGATCTCCAGGGGAGCGAGCGGCGGCGTGCACGAGTGCGGGAGCACGCGCACGTGCGAGCGGGAGCGTGGACAGCGGCGGTAGTGGCGGGGGTGCATATATCTATGCTCCGGGTGGGGAAATGAAGTTCAAAGGAGCGTAGATATACTGTACCTGGCGGCGAAGTGGTTAATCCCTGCTGTAACATGGCAGGAGCAGATTGATTTATTATTTAGGCAAGAAATATTGTTGTTATGTTGTGCAGAATAAAGCCAATATATTATTTTTTTACAGCTTATCGTTATTCCGCCCTGTTTTTCTATTTGTTCTATAGTTTTCGGAGTAAAGCTACGCACACACATTAGATACAAATTGGTCGTAAGCCTAATAAAACAACCAATAATGAGGTTTTAACCGATTTATGGGCAGCAACCAACAACTAACGACCATCAACAACTCAATGAAATGACCAATATCGGAAGTCGGACATGATCAAACCTGTTGGAATCGTTCGACCAACCGTCTGTTACCGTGGTTTGTGTGTAGAAATAATTAACTGACGTATAACGATCATTTTTATTGAAGCACATGTGGGAAAGTATCGCCTGCGTAGTAGTGTGACCAAGGATTTTTACAAATCCACGGGTCGCCATAGACTAACATGACTTCCGGGCAGTGTTCTCCCCAGGACTAATTAAGTGGGTGGGCCGCCCGGCTGGTTTCAAGCCCCGCCCGGGTGCTATCTAAGGCCCACCCGAATTTTCAAACAGTCCTTCTGCTTTGCTGTCCGTGTGCCGATGTGCGCTACTGTACGCTCTCACAGAGCGGATCTCCCTTTGCATAGCTGCCCCGAGTTCCCGCAGTGTTGCCCGCCCGTAGAGTCACTCAGACCTCCAGATCAGCGGCAGCCGGCAAGGATATGAGAGAGGGGAGCGATTTGCGGTAACGCGCCATAGCCGTCTAATGCAGAAAGTGATGTCACTTTCTGTATTTGAAGTCTATGGCGCGTTACCGCAAATCGCTCCCCTCTCTCATATCCTTGCCGGCTGCCGCTGATCTGGAGGTCTGAGTGATTCTAGGGGCGGGCAACGCTGCGGGAACTCGGGGCAGCTATGCAAAGGGAGATCCGCTCTGTGAGAGCGTACAGTAGCGCACATCGGCACACAGATGGCTGCAGGAACCAAGGAGCACATCCTCCAGTCCTCTAGTACTTCTCCCCCGTCGGTAGAGCGGCCTGGCCAGTGCTCCCCTGTGCTGCAGCCGATCAAGTCTCCAGGACCAGTGGGCTGGGAAGCGGGTCACCTTGTTCCAACAGAGACCCCACTAGATGGATAACTTCATCTACAACATCCTGGCGTGCACGGAGCTCGGTGACTGGCAGGAAGGAGTGCTGGTGGTCGGGGGACGGGTGATACTACGTGGCTGCCAATGGAGTGAGTAGGGGGGGTGACATTGGCTAAGGGGAGGGGGAGGTGTTGTAAGAGTGTAAGCACACAGGATCAGGGCAGAGCGATGCCATATACTGTAGGGTGTATTCATAGTGGTATGGAATGGTTTTGTAACTTAGAAATATAATGGTTGTAGTAATGCATGGGCTGCAATGTATTGTGCTGTAATGTACTGCATGGGCTGCAATGTATTGTGCTGTAATGTACTGCATGGGCTGCAATGTATTGTGCTGTAATGCAATGCATGGGCTGCAATGAATTGTGCTGTAATGTAATTCATGGGCTGCAATGTATTTTGCTGTAATGTAATGCAATGCATGGGCTGCAATGTAATGTATTGTGCTGTAATGCAATGTAATGTATGCTATGTATTGTATGTGCAGTAATGTATGCTAAGTAATGTATGTGCAGTAATGTATGGTGATGTGCTGTAATGTATGTGCAGTAATGTATGGTGATGTGCTGTAATGTATGTGCAGTAATGTATGGTGATGTGCTGTAATGTATGTGCAGTAATGTATGGTGATGTGCTGTAATGTATGTGCAGTAATGTATTGTGATGTGCTGTAATGTATGTGCAGTAATGTATGGTGATGTGCTGTAATGTATGTGCAGTAATGTATGGTGATGTGCTGTAATGTATGTGCAGTAATGTATGGTGATGTGCTGTAATGTATGTGCAGTAATGTATGGTGATGTGCTGTAATGTATGTGCAGTAATGTATGGTGATGTGCTGTAATGTATGTGCAGTAATGTATGGTGATGTGCTGTAATGTATGTGCAGTAATGTATGGTGATGTGCTGTAATGTATGTGCAGTAATGTATGGTGATGTGCTGTAATGTATGTGCAGTAATGTATGGTGATGTGCTGTAATGTATGTGCAGTAATGTATGGTGATGTGCTGTAATGTATGTGCAGTAATGTATGCTCTGTAATGTAAGGAGATTGCTGGCATGTGATCTAATAAGCTATGAAGTTTGAAGGTCGGTGCAGTAATATGTGGAGTGTGGTGGGTGCTGTATGGCGGCATACTGACGTGCAGTAATATGTGGAATGTGTTAGTGGTGCAGTAGTGTATGAAATGTTTGAGAGTGCAATAACCTGTTATCAGGAAATAGGACCCAGTATTGTTTGAGTTGTCAGGTGTGCATGGGACATGATATGGGATACAGGGACGCATGGGATGTGATAGGGATTGCAGCAATGCATGGAATGTGATAGGAGGTGTACCAATGCATGGGAAGTGATAGGGGGTGCAGGGATGAATGGGATGTGATAGGGAGTGCACGGATGTCCTATGCTGTAAGCATTCCCCACCCCCGTCGCACCCCACCCGGCTACTTTTTCATGCCACCCGGCTGGAAAAAAATTCTGGGGAGAACCCTGCCGGGCCGACGCAGATCGCCGCAACTCGCTGCATCGCTAACGTGGTTTTGACCTGCGTCGGGGATGTGGCGAATTCTTCACTTCTGTTGCGCTGTAACGTCGCAGTATGGCAGTCTCCATAGACTTTTATTGGATGGCGGTGGGGTGCGGCAAAAATGCAGCACCACCTCGGTGTGAAAGGGCTCTGAGGGTCATGACGGCCCATGTATTGGCCTTTAGTATTTCCTCCCACACATTTATTACATTTCTTCAATCATCTTGGGGCATTTTTCAACATCACTTCCTGACATTTGGTTGTAATGGAAGACGTTTGTACGCAGATTGATCGTTTAACCAATTAGCTCATTTGTGTAATTTCCACCATCTATCACATTTTCATCTTTCTTGTGTCAGTCATATGTATATAACAGTCAATTGAAGTTGGTTGTTCATGGTCACCTAGTTTCATCAAACAACCGTTGGTGTATATTTCAACCAATTTTGGTATGATGTGTGTATGTAGCTTAAGCAGACATGAGCTTTATGAATGACAAGAGGGTTTCATGAGAGGAGTGAAGGTTCTGGAAAGGATGATATCTAGAGAGTGAGGGCAGTCAAGGCTGCGCGTCCCTAAACACATGCTGCAATTGAATGGCTAATCGCACAGGCATACACCGCCTCTGCTAGACTGAAAAATGCATGCCCTGCATCCAAGACAAGTGCTAACATTTATTAAACTAGGAGGAACTTTAGCTTCCAATATGGTTTGCATGCAAAGTATATTATACTAGACACTTGCGCCACGGTGAGGCAAACCTCCGGGCAAGTGACCTAACCTAAATTTAAAACCTTGGGAGCAGCTAAGCAAAAAAAATGTGTAACTTACATTTGGTTGAACAGCGAGGAGAACGCCAGCGCATACCACTAAGGCTGTATCCTGTTTGCATAATAAGTAGTAGCAGATTTGCATATGATTTGCATCTGAATTGAATGCAAAGTGTGCAGAAAATCTATTTAGGTGCTGCACACTGAGCTGGTGGTCATTTCGGATGCAGCCTTAGTGGTATGCTGCTCCCAAGGTTTTAAATTTAGGTTAGGTCACTTGCCCGGAGGTTTGCCTCACCGTGGCGCAAGTGTCTAGTATAATATACTTTGCATGCAAACCATATTGGAAGCTAAAGTTCCTCCTAGTTTAATAAATGTTAGCACTTGTCTTGGATGCAGGGCATGCATTTTTCAGTCTGACAGAGGCGGTGTATGCCTGTGCGATTAACCATTCAATTGCAGCATGGGTTTAGGGACGCGCAGCCTTTCCCCCCACCTTTTCTTAACTTTGTAACTATGTAACTGTCAGGTTAGCTGCTCCCAGCCCCTCCTCCTGAGTTTCCTGTTTGCATAATAAGTAGTAGCAGATTTGCATATGATTTGCATCTGAATTGAATGCAAAGTGTGCAGAAAATCTATTTAGGTGCTGCACACTGAGCTGGTGGTCATTTCGGATGCAGCCTTAGTGGTATGCGCTGGCGTTCTCCTCGCAGTACACACAAGCAGTACAACACACGCACACACAGGAGAGAGGGCAGGCAGTACACACAAGCAGTACAACACACGCGCACACAGGAGAGAGAGCAGGCAGTACACACAAGCAGTACAACACACGCACACACAGGAGAGAGGGCAGGCAGTACACACGGGAGAGAGGACAGGCAGTACAACACACGCACACACAGGAGAGAGGGCAGGCAGTACACTCACAAGCAGTACACACATGGCAGTACAACACACGTACACACAGGAGAGAGGGCAGGCAGTACACTCACAAGCAGTACACACATGGCAGTACAACACACGCACACACAGGAGAGAGGGCAGGCAGTACACTCACAAGCAGTACACACATGGAAGTACAACACACGCACACACAGGAGAGAGGGCAGGCAGTACACTCACAAGCAGTACACACATGGCAGTACAACACACACACACACAGGAGAGTGGGCAGGCAGTACACTCACAAGCAGTACACACATGGCAGTACAACACACGTACACACAGGAGAGAGGGCAGGCAGTACACTCACAAGCAGTACACACATGGCAGTACAACACACGCACACACAGGAGAGAGGGCAGGCAGTACACTCACAAGCAGTACACACATGGCAGTACAACACACACACACACACACACACAGGAGAGTGGGCAGGCAGTACACTCACAAGCAGTACACACATGGCAGTACAACACACGTACACACAGGAGAGAGGGCAGGCAGTACACTCACAAGCAGTACACACATGGCAGTACAACACACGCACACACAGGAGAGGGCAATACACACACCAACTCGTTTGCTGCTGTGGGGCTGCTGCTCATGTACCGGGCTGTGGCTGTCGGTGGGGTCACCCCGAGTTTGCTCAGACAGGTGCACTGGTGTCCCGCAGAGGATTTGGGTTGGGAAAGCTGCAGGAGGGGCAGCTGTCCGGGCCGGGAGTGTAGCAGGCTGGAGAGGTAGGTGGATAGCGGCTCGCGCAGGACGGCCTCTTTCAGGCCTAGGGAGGGCACACACTACATGGCGGGCCCAGACAGCTCAATACAGCCAGCGGGGTAAGACCTAACAGCAGCAGCCATGCAGCACTTTGTGACACACTATACAGCTAACCGCAGCATTAACCAGTGCAGTTCCGTGGCCTTCCAAGCAGACAACTGACATGTACTGCTGTGGCCATGGAGACCGGCTCTGGAAGGTGCCGGTGAGCCTGTCATCTAGGCTGAGTTTACACATGGGCGCTTTTTGCCCGCGATTCGCTCTTTGCTGACAGCTGGTGATCAGCAAAGCGCTGCTGCGCCAGTAATCCTATGGCTACATATAGCATTTTCCCAGCCATTGCGTCACGATTCTCATTCATTGGAATCAATATTACTAAACGCTATCGCCAAAGAAATGTGAAACACTGCAATGCAAAATCAGAAGGCGATTGCGTTGCTGAGTGTGAACGGTGTGCTCAGTCTGCAGGGATGGAGAGGAGACTGAGTCCAGCCCTGCATCTGCGGGCCGGATGAAAAAGAGAAACAGGCCGTAGTTTGCCCACCCCTGGTATAGTATAATACTACACTCACCTAAAGGATTATTAGGAACACCTGTTCAATTTCTCATTAATGCAGTTATCTAATCAACCAATCACATGGCAGTTGCTTCAATGCATTTAGGGGTTTGGTCCTGGTCAAGACAAAATCCTGGACTCCAAACTGAATGTCAGAATGGGAAAGAAAGGTGATTTAAGCAATTTTGAGCGTGGCATGGTTGTTGGTGCCAGACGGGCCGGTCTGAGTATTTCACAATCTGCTCAGTTACTGGGATTTTCACGCACAACCATTTCTAGGGTTTACAAAGAATGGTGTGAAAAGGGAACAACATCCAGTATGCGGCAGTCCTGTGGCCGAAAATGCCTTGTTGATGCTAGAGGTCAGAGGAAAATGGGCCGACTGATTAAAGCTGATAGAAGAGCAACATTGACTGAAATAACCACTCGTTACAACCGAGGTATGCAGCAAAGCATTTGTGAAGCCACAACACGCACAACCTTGAGGCGGATGACCCCACCGGGTACCACTCATCTCCACTATAAATAGGAAAAAGAGGCTACAATTTGCACGAGCTCACCAAAATTGGACAGTTGAATACTGGAAAAATGTTGCCTGGTCTGATGAGTCTCGATAGAGTCAGAATTTGGCGTAAACAGAATGAGAACATGGATCCATCATGCCTTGTTGGTGGTGGTGGTGGTGGTGGTGTAATGGAGTGGGGGATGTTTTCTTGGCACACTTTAGGCCCCTTATTGCCAATTGGGCATCGTTTAAATGCCACGGGCTACCTGAGCATTGTTTCTGACCATGTCCATCCCTTCATGACCACCATGTACCCATCCTCTGATGGCTACTTCCAGTAGGATAATGCACCATGTCACAAAGCTTGAATCATTTCAAATTGGTTTCTTGAACATGACAATTCAGTTCACTGTACTAAAATGGCCCCCACAGTCACCAGATCTCAACCCAATAGAGTATCTTTGGGATGTGATGGAACGGGAGCTTTGTGCCCTGGATGTGTATCCCACAAATCTCCATCAACTCCAAGATGCTATCCTATCAATATGGGCCAATATTTCTAAAGAATGCTTTCAGCACCTTGTTGAATCAATGCCACGTAGAATTAAGGCAGTTCTGAAGGCAAAAGGGGGTCAAACTCCGTATTAGTACGGTGTTCCTAATAATCCTTTAGTTGACTGTATATTGGTTAGGCCTCTTTATAACATGAAGTTGTTAGTGCTAGATAACTGAGACTCTAGGCCTTGTGACACAGATGTCCCCCAAATGCTTTTTGTCCCCCCATCCCTGGTGCCTGTACAGTTATATTTTACCTGCCGCCGTCTGTGCGTGTCCTCGTACTTCCGCATTTATGCTCCCACCTGGTTGCCAGTGTTATGGCATGTGGAGCATGTGTACGTTGTCACACACGAGTCCCACATGCAAAGTGCCAGTAGTCACGTTGGGCCTGAATGTGGAAATAGGGCACAGACACTCAGCGTGACAGATAAAGCATAACTGCACAGGCACCGAGGGGACATAAAACATTAGATGGGGACAGTGGCCGCACGCTGTTACTGCCAGGCACACAATCGAGCATGACAACCCGAGATTTTCCTAGGTGTTCGATCAATACATTCGTCCAATTTACACCCGAAATTGGTTGAATTGTCAATCGGGAATGCTTTTGGCGGTACTGATTTTCATCAGATTCAATAATTATCAAATCTGTTGGCCAAAAGTCTATAGATGTATACAGCGAGGCGAAAGATGTCGGCCCTTTATAAACACTAATACAGTAACTCCCCTGTTATCCAGAAGTTTTAAGCAACCAGAAAAAAATAGTTGTATTGTAATAATGACAGCTCTAGGAACTAGAGCAGTGATGGCTAACCTTGGCACTCCGGCTGTGACAACACTACAAATCCCATCATGCCTCTACCTCCCCGAGTTATGCCTAGAGCTGTCAGAGTATTGCAATGCCTCATGGGACTTGTAGTTCCACCACAGCTGGAGTGCCAAGGTTAGCCATCACTGAACTAGAGCATCTGGAGCTCAGGCTGCATTGCCCCCTCTAGCCAGCAGGGGTCTCCTGTACCGCCCCTCTCCAGGAAGCAGATGTGTGAGTGGTAGAGGCATCGGGTTGGGAGTGAGAGCAGCCAAGTCATAACCGGGGAGAGGTAGAGAACAGGAGCCGGCCCGGCTGTGTACACCCGCCCAGGTGGCATCATGCCAGGTCACATGGTCTGGCACAAATCTCTGCAGTAACATGGCTGAGGCAGGGTTGCCAACTTGATTTCTAATTTTTCACAGACAAAAGCCTTAAAAAATCTGGACATACAACATTTTGGATGGACAGAGTCAGATGCACACTTTTAGGTGTGTTGCAGGTGAAGCTTTATTGTGGGTGTGGTCACACATTTTAAGGCTACATTAATGGATTCAACAGGGTATTTCACACCCCTCTATTAACAGATACCCACATTGACAAATGCAGCCATCGTGTGCCCACCAATAGACAAATGCAGCTATCGTATGCCCCCAATAGACAAATGCCAGCTGCTTTATTAGCATAGCTGGCCTTTGACCTGAGCGACCCGAGCGGTTGCTCAGGGCGCCGGCTTCCAAGGGGGCACCTAGAGCTGGCTAATGGAGGGAAGGCACCTATTCCTGGCTACCTATACTGAGGGCACTAACACCTGGCGACCTATACTGGAGTCACTGATGCCTGGCTACCTATGGGGGGGAGACCTACACCTGACTTCCTATACTGGGGGCACCTATGCTTGGCTACCTATATTGAGGGCACCTACACATGAGATCCTATACTGGGGGCACCTATACCTGGCTAGGCTACCTACCTATACTGGGTCTGAGGGCATTTTTTTGGGGGGGGGACAACACGCACTGTGGCTATAACGTGTGGTAAAAATTGTCGGTGATGTGCTATCATTCCAAATTGGGAGGGGGGCGCCTAACTGTCCCACTGATTGTTTTTGTTAATATTCCTGAAAGTTTCTAGCCTTCATTTTTAAGTGTATTCAGGATAATGCACCCTTTCGATCCATTTTGTGGTTATTAGTAATTTTCTATTCTACAGATGTGATGTGTCACAGAGATCTGAGCGTTTGGTGAGATGTGTCACGACCAGGGGCGTCTGTGTCATTAGGCAACTCTAAATTTTGCCTATGGCGCAGTTGGTGGCAGTGGGCGCTCTGTGCGTGTTTTTTTTTTTTTTTTTCTTTCAGCCAGCCAGGTCGGTGCCGGCTGTGACAGGCAGCTCAGCCTGTGCCTGCCGCCGCCTACTGGTCCGCCCCCTTCCTCTTCTCCGTTCAGAGCCTCCAAGCAGCACGCACGTTAGTTTATATGTGCAGTGCGTGCTGCCGCCTACTGGTCCGCCCCCTCTCCTTCTCTGTGCTGACTGGTGCTGAGCGTGCGATCGCCGCACGCTGATTTACACACCGGCGCCGCCCCCTAACTCCGCCCCCGCCTGTCACACGTGGTTGAAGTGACGCACCAGGGCGGCTGGCTTGGCTACACAAATGCAGAGGCGACACCGGCTCACAGTGAGTGCCCTCTGCCTCTGCTGCTCGCAGGCTCAGCTCTTGATAATTTTTTTATATGCCCCCCTGGCTGGCCCTGATTACCATCCCCCCCTCCCTCCCACGCTTGCCCCTATATATCCCTTTACAGGCAGTGGCTCCTATAAATAAATATGACAGGCAACGGCAAAAAAAAAAATGACAGCTGGGACAGACAAGACCGTTGCTGTTTAGTGGTTGTATTTCCTGGTGCACGCTGGCCACATTATGATTATTTCCTGGTGAACGCTGGCCACATTACGATTATTTCCTGGTGAACGCTGGCCACATTACGATTATTTTCTGGTGAACGCTGGCAACATTATGATTATTTTCTGGGGAACGATGGCCACATTATGATTATTTTCTGGTGAACGCTGGCCACATTACAATTATTTCCTGGTGAACGATGGCCACATTACGGTTATTTCCTGGTGAACGCTGGACACATTACGGTTATTTTCTGGTGAACGCTGCCGCATTATGATTATTTTCTGATGAATGCTGCCCACATTATGATTATTTTATGGTGAATCATTGCTGCGTTATAATTATTTTATGGTGAATCATTGCTGCGTTATAATTATTTTATGGTGAATCATTGCTGCGTTATGGTTATTTTCTGGTGAAAGATTGCCGCATTATGATTATTTTAAGTGAATCATTGCTGCGTTATGATTATTTTCATCAGGGGGGCACCACATGGCGGGAGGGGGGCGCCGCAGGTTTTCTCGCCTGGAGTGACAAAATGGCTAGAGACGCCCCTGGAAGGTATTAAAGGTGGGGGCGAGTCTGACAGCTGGTGGGAGCGAGTTCCAGAGAGTAGGGGCAGCCCTGGTGAAGTCCTGCAATTGTGCATGTGACTGAGTTATGCGTGGTGCGACTAGGTGCAGGTCATCGGAGGGGGCGGGCTGGTATGTGTCCGTGGACCAGATCAGAGATGTAGGTTGGGCAGGTCTTGTGCACTGATTTGTAGGCCAAGCACAGGATTTTGAAATTGATCCTAAAGCTGACGGGGAGCCAGTGTAGGGCTTTACAGAGCTGAGTTGTAGAGGCGCTGCGGTGAGAAGAATGTATCAGTCTGGCTGCCGCATTCATTACCAATTGAAGTGGGGCAGTATGGTTAGAGGGGAGGCCAGACAAAAGAGAATTGCAGTAGTCTAGGCGGGAGATGACAAGGGCGTGGATAAGGAGTTTAGTGGTGTCAGGGGACAGGTAGGAGCGGATCTTGGAGATGTTGCGGAGGTGGAAGTTGCAGGATCTGGCAATACCTTGGATGTGGGCTGTAAAGGAAAGTTCACAGTCCAGAGTAAGTAATGAGGCCTCCCTCTCTGTCCTGCAGCCCGTTTCTTCTTGTGGCCCCTGCCAATGATAATCTGATTGGGGCTGCGCTCCTCCTTGCTGTACTGCACCTGCACAAGCATGGCCGTGCCTGTGTTGTAAGCCTGAGCAGCTCCAGATTACTGCGCAGTCACGGCTGCGCTCATGCCAAAAGAGGAGCGCGCCCTGGAACAGCTGGAGGGCCGCGAGTGACAACAGGGGACTGGAGGACACTGAAGAAAACCTCATTAGGATCCAGAGACTTCCCTTTCCTTAGGTGAAACCATGTACACACATCCAATTTTGATTGGCCAATAATTGGCCAACTTTACTACTTCCACATAGTTTGAGAGCTTACCCACACAGTCTCTTCATTGTATTTAAAATCTGTTGGGACCTCATACTACATGGATGTGGTAAAATTGGTCAGTGATTGGCCAATCAAAATTGGATGTGTATGTATGCCCCTTAAAGAGAAACCGTAAACTAGAATTTAACTTCATCCCAATCAGTAGCTGATACCCCCTTTTCTATGATAAATCTATTCCTTTTCTCAAACGGATCATCAGGGGGCTCTGTAGGGCTGACATTTTGATTAAACCCCTCCCACAGTGTGATGTCAGGATAAAGTCCTTGTTGCATTGTGGGAAATAACAGCTGTTTACAGCTGTTCCCAACTGCCAAAAAAGCAAGCAACTTCTTCCGATGACATCACCTGCCAAAAGTGTCACTATGTGATAAATGTCAGAATGTGTATCTGGGAGAGGAAAGATTTTGCAATGGGCAAACACTGACTAAATCATTTATACATAATTATTGTAAAAGTGAAGTACTTTTTTATCACATTATTTTTACTGCAGTTTCTCTTTAAGCTTGGTACAAACCTTCCAATTTGGCTAATTTTGCCACCTTCATGTAAAATGAGATTCAATATATTTTGAATACTATGAACAGGGAACCTGAACTGAGTAAAATTACCTAAAAAAAACAACAACACATTTTGCGCATGCAAATTAATATTATATACTTACCTCTGTCAGTTCCACTCAGAAGCTCACCATTTTCTTCTAACAAGGCCTTATTTCCATCTGTGCGCTTCAGTCCTCTTTTCAGCAACATGTATCAATCTGTAACATTGATGTGCAGATAAAAAGCGGACAGAAGCACATAGATGGAAACAAGGCTGTTCTGACAAGATTTTGTGAGAACTGAAACATGTCAGTTATATATCAGTTGTTGTCAGTTATAACTGAAAGGACAGCTGATGTGCAAGGTAATGTCCATGTTTCCCTATGGCTCAAGTGGGCTATATTACAGTTTAACAGTGTGCTGACACTGAAGCTGCCACAGGAGTTTTCACCATTTTTAAAATAGAGGACAGGGAATTCCATCAATCACAGTGGACAATCATTGGCCAAACAAAATTGGATATGTGTATGCGCCCTTACCCAAGTAGAGGGAAGACTCTGGATGGCCCAGGGGCTTCCCAATCCACCTTGGAGTATGTCACATATGTTCCTGTTGCTGTGCTGCCCCCCTGTGTATGGGTGTGGCAGTACTTCGCATGTGCAAATACCTCACAGGACCTTCCATAGGCTTTTTTTTTTTAATTTACTGGTCCGCTTTGAAATGAGGTATTTGCAAATATTCAGCTTCACCTGAGCAAGAAGTTACTCATAAGGCATCACTTCACCACCAGGTGCCGCACAGCACCCAAAATACCTGCCTCGCCAGAGAAGAACCTAAAACCTTCAGAAATTTGAAGAGGAAATAAAATAGGCCCTAAAACTCCATCTAGTACTAGTCCTAGTTCTATAAACCTCGACTAGGCAACCCAAAAGGTCAGTGCCAGGGGGAGCAGTGGGCACAGAGCTTTGCTTGCCTGCCTTGTAAGGTACCCCTCAATGCTGATGGCCATAACGAGCTGGTAAACACAACAGAGGGGAACCTTCATGCTTATGGGGTCCCTCCTCATCACAGCTGCTGTGGCTACAGGCAGGGCTAGTAGTATTTATTTATTTATTGTACTTATAAAGCGCCAACATATTACACAGCGCTGCACATTAGTTAAGGTTACAGACAATATTTAGGGGTTACATACAGAAAAATGGCAATACATGAATACTGAGAGTGCAGAATTATTAGGCAAGTTGTATTTTTGAGGAAAAATTTTATTATTGAACAACAACCATGTTCTCAATGAACCCAAAAAACTCATTAATATCAAAGCTGAATATTTTTGAAAGTAGTTTTTATTTTGTTTTTAGTTTTAGCTATTTTAGGGGGATATCTGTGTGTGCAGGTGACTATTACTGTGCATAATTATTAGGCAACTTAACAAAAAACAAATATATACCCATTTCAATTATTTATTTTTACCAGTGAAACCAATATAACATCTCAACATTCACAAATAAACATTTCTGACATTCAAAAACAAACCAAAAACAAATCAGTGACCAATATAGCCACCTTTCTTTGCAAGGACACTCAAAAGCCTGCCATCCATGGATTCTGTCAGTGTTTTGATCTGTTCACCATCAACATTGCATGCAGCAGCAACCACAGCCTCCCAGACACTGTTCAGAGAGGTGTACTGTTTTCCCTCCTTGTAAATCTCACATTTTATGATGGACCACAGGTTCTCAATGGGGTTCAGATCAGGTGAACAAGGAGGCCATGTCATTAGTTTTTCTTCTTTTATACCCTTTCTTGCCAGCCACGCTGTGGAGTACTTGGACGCGTGTGATGGAGCATTGTCCTGCATGAAAATCATGTTTTTCTTGAAGACTTCTTCCTCTACCACTGCTTGTAGATGGTGTCTTCCAGAAACTGGCAGTAGGACTGGGAGTTGAGCTTGACTCCATCCTCAACCCGAAAAGGCCCCACAAGCGCATCTTTGATGATACCAGCCCAAACCAGTACTCCACCTCCACCTTGCTGGCGTCTGAGTTGGACTGGAGCTCTCTGCCCTTTGCCAATCCAGCCACGGGCCCATCCATCTGGCCCATCAAGACTCACTCTCATTTCATCAGTCCATAAAACCTTAGAAAAATCAGTCTTGAGATATTTCTTGGCCCAGTCTTGACGTTTTTAGCTTGTGTGTCTTGTTCAGTGGTGGTCATCTTTCAGCCTTT
Source organism: Hyperolius riggenbachi (assembly GCF_040937935.1). Lineage (NCBI taxonomy): Eukaryota > Metazoa > Chordata > Amphibia > Anura > Hyperoliidae > Hyperolius > Hyperolius riggenbachi. The sequence goes on along the minus strand of NC_090648.1, from coordinate 82,341,992 downwards.
CTTACCTTGGCCATGTCTCTGAGTATTGCACACCTTGTGCTTTTGGGCACACCAGTGATGTTGCAGCTCTGAAATATGGCCAAACTGGTGGCAAGTGGCATCTTGGCAGCTGCACGCTTGACTTTTCTCAGTTCATGGGCAGTTATTTTGCGCCTTTGTTTTTCCACACGCTTCTTGCGACCCTGTTGACTATTTTGAATGAAAAGCTTGATTGTTCGATGATCACACTTCAGAAGCTTTGCAGTTTTAAGAGTGCTGCATCCCTCTGCAAGATATCTCACTATTTTTGACTTTTCAGAGCCTGTCAAGTCCTTCTTTTGACCCATTTTGCCAAAGGAAAGGAAGTTGCCTAATAATTATGCACACCTGATATAGGGTGTTGATGTCATTAGACCACACCCCTTCTCATTACAGAGATGCACATCACCTAATATGCTTAATTGGTAGTAGGCTTTTGAGCCTATACAGCTTGGAGTAAGACAACATGCATAAAGAGGATGATGTGGTCAAAATGCTCATTTGCCTAATAATTCTGCACTCCCTGTACAAGAAAGACCAGATCATGCAGGTAGTACACTTATGTATGCACTAGTTATAGCAGAGTGAGGGCTCAGCCACACTATAAGCAATTTTCAGAGCGCGTGTGATTGTGATTTAAAAAAAAAAAATTGCTCCCATTCACTTTCATTAAAATTGCATTAAAAAACGCACAAAAATCGCCGTGATTGGACGATCACATACGCAAAAAATGATGGCGATTTTTACCGCAGTGATAGTGAATGGGAGCGATTTTTAAAGGGACCCTGAGCAGTGCCGAAAATTAAAAGATTACACTTACCTGGGGCTTTTTCCAGCCCACCGTAGGCGGCGAGGTCCCCCGGCCCTTCCTGGTTCCTGACGCTCGTCATCATCACGCTGGCCGGTGTCACAGGTCTGCGCATGCGCGGAAAAAGGTGCATGCGCAGACCTGTCATGCCGGCGTGATGATGACAAGCGCCAGGAACCAGGAAGAGCCTGCCCGACACCGGGCCCGGGTGTCGCCGATAACGGGGGCCAGCGGAGGCATACGGAGAGGAGCCAGGAGGACGCCCGGGGGACCTCGCCGCCTACAGTGGGCTGGAAAAAGCCCCAGGTAAGTGTAATCTTTTAATTTTCGGCACTGCTCGGAGTCCCTATAAAGGGGAACTGAAGAGAGAGGCATATGGAGGCTGCCATGTTTATTTCCTTTTAAGCAATACCAGTTGCCTGGCAGCCCTGCTGATCCTCTGTAGAGCAGTGTGGCGATATCTCTCGTTTGCCCTGCATTTCCCTGCCTGCACAGACGACTCACACAGACTTTCCCTGCCTGCACAGATGGCTCGCACAGATGACTCACACAGACTTTCCCTGCCTGCACAGATGACTCGCACAGACTTTCCCTGCCTGCACAGATGACTCGCACAGACTTTCCCTGCCTGCAAAGATGACTCGCACAGACTTTCCCTGCCTGCACAGATGACTCGCACAGACTTTCCCTGCCTGCACAGATGACTCGCACAGACTTTCCCTGCCTGCACAGATGACTCGCACAGACTTTCCCTGCCTGCACAGATGACTCGCACAGACTTTCCCTGCCTGCACAGATGACTCACACAGACTTTCCCTGCCTGCACAGATGACTCACACAGACTTTCCCTGCCTGAACAGATGACTCACACAGACTTTCCCTGCCTGCACAGACTTTCCCTGCCTGCACAGATGACTCGCACAGACTTTCCCTGCCTGCACAGACAACTCACACAGACTTTCCCTGCCTGCACAGATGACTCGCACAGATGACTCACACAGACTTTCCCTGCCTGCACAGATGACTCGCACAGACTTTCCCTGCACAGATGACTCGCACAGACTTTCCCTGCACAGATGACTCACACAGACTTTCCCTGCACAGATGACTCACACAGACTTTCCCTGCACAGATGATTCACACAGACTTTCCCTGCACAGATGACTTACACAGACTTTCCCTGCACAGATGACTCACACAGACTTTCCCTGCCTGCACAGATGACTCGCACAGACTTTCCCTGCCTGCACAGATGACTCGCACAGACTTTCCCTGCCTGCACAGATGACTCGCACAGACTTTCCCTGCCTGCACAGATGACTCACACAGACTTTCCCTGCCTGCACAGATGACTCGCACAGACTTTCCCTGCCTGCACAGATGACTCGCACAGACTTTCCCTGCCTGCACAGATGACTCACACAGACTTTCCCTGCCTGCACAGATGACTCACACAGACTTTCCCTGCCTGCACAGATGACTCACACAGACTTTCCCTGCCTGCACAGATGACTCGCACAGACTTTCCCTGCACAGATGACTCACACAGACTTTCCCTGCCTGCACAGACAACTCACACAGACTTTCCCTGCCTGCACAGATGACTCGCACAGATGACTCACACAGACTTTCCCTGCCTGCACAGATGACTCACACAGACTTTCCCTGCACAGATGACTTGCACAGACTTTCCCTGCACAGATGACTCACACAGACGACTCACACAGACTTTCCCTGCACAGATGATTCACACAGACTTTCCCTGCACAGATGACTTACACAGACTTTCCCTACACAGATGACTCACACAGACTTTCCCTGCCTGCACAGATGACTCACACAGACTTTCCCTGCACAGATGACTCCCACAGACTTTCCCTGCACAGATGACTCCCACAGACTTTCCCTGCACTGATGACTCACACAGACTTTCCCTGCACAGATGACTTACACAGATTTTCCCTGCACAGATGACTCACACAGACTTTCCCTGCCTGCACAGATGACTCACACAGAGTTTCCATGCCTGCACAGAGGACTCGCACAGACGTCTCTGTGCACAGATGACTCACACAGACTTCGGCTCCCTGCACTGTGCATTGTTAACACCTCACCAGAGGGGTCGTTAACTTGTTAACGCTTCTCCAGAGGTGTCGGTAACTATCGCCAGGCTTACCGCTTGTTGAAGGCTTTATGAATTGACATTTGCTGACAATTTACTGACATGTGTTGGAGGTAACTACAGCCAAGTCGGTAATTTATCTCCCTGGTCAGTAATGTCAGCTTTTCATGCGGTAACAGCTTTATGAATTGACACATTGCTAAGTGGTCGGGAAAGTGTGCTGTTTTCAGCATTACCGAACGCGGTAATGCTTTATGAATTGAGGCCTATGTGTGTAATATATACACTCTGCTAGCCTGATCTAATTCACACCACGTTAGTACACAATCTGATATGGGATATATATATATATATATATAGAGAGAGAGAGAGAGAGATAGATATATATATATATGTATATAGATAGATAGATAGATAGATAGATAGATAGATATAGAGATATGGGGCTTGATTCACAAAGCGGTGCAAAGTGTTTGCACGCCAGTGAAAAGCCCCTTATCACGCCTAAACTCACTTTAGGCGTGATAAGAAGAAACTCGCGCGAAGTTACCGCGCGTACGCGCGTAAGTGCGCGCGCAGCACCCGACGCTTCGCGCAAAGCTCCCATTAAACCCTATGGGACTTTGCGCGCGCGCGAACGCGCGGTAACTTCGCGCGAAGAGCAGGAAAAAGCGGTGATAACTCAGTGGTGAAAAGGTCATCACGCCTAAAGTCTTTTAGGCGTGATAACTGGGTTATCACCGCTTTGTGAATCAAGCCCATAGATAGATATATAGAGATATAGATAGATATAGAGATATAGATAGATATATAGAGATATATATATATATATATATATATATATATATATATCATTTTCTCACCTGTCGTGCAAGTGTGGGACACTTTCATAGATCACACATATATACCACATCCATTATACTATATGGAGTGTGGGTATGAGGTGATTTTGATTCTTGTAGCACTATAAAGTGTTTTGTATTGATGTACTAGTATGCCCAGATGGGGGCCACCTGAGAGACTTGGTTGTTTGACTACCTAGATTGTTTTTCATACTGGAGCACTGGCTTTCTTATGAAATAAATTGTAGGTGGTTGGGAATTTTGTTCTTCATGTTTTCTGCCTGTATAGGCATAGTTCACTAATTAGTACTTATGGCATTTATGCAATTTTTTCAGATTTACGGCCATAATCTAGTTCCTGTATCCTGATATCCACATAGACCTTGATTGGTATGTAACAATTTGTACAATTCATAGTGTGTGTGTGTGTGTGTGTGTGTGTGTGTGTGTGTGTGCGCGCGTGTGTGTGTGTGCGTGTGTGTGTGTCTGAGGAAGCGGTCTTTGGCCATGAAACACGTGTCAGGCAGTCTTTTTGTGATTTGGAATTCCGAAATTGTGTTTGCATGCTTGTCCGCAATCTTGAAGAAACTTTAAGGGAAGAATAAAAGACGAATTGTACATTTAAAGCCCCGTATTTATCTGTGTGGAATTTGTAAAGCACTATTACAGCCAGGGGTCAAGATTCACACTGTTTTGATACATTTTTTTTATTCAGTAGAGTGAAATGAAGCCTTATGCTTGTGGACCACAAATTACCCGCGGTATACTGCCCTGCATGGAGAACAAAGGGTAAGGGCTAGCTCACACTCATCGCCGCTTGCCCCATGATCACGATTTCAGCGCGATTTGTGCTTGTGATTCCTGTCAATAGAATGAGAATCACAGCACAATTGCCCCAAAGACATGCAGCGCGTTTGCGATTGATCAAAATCGCAAAAGCGTAGTGTGAATGTATCCATAGGGATACATCAGTAGCAGTGCTTTGCTGATCGCCAGTGATCAGCAAAGTGCTGAAAAAGCAGCAAGTGTGAACCAGCCTTTAATAAAGTTGGGGGGGGGGGGCAAATTTTTATCATTTAAATTAAACAATATTACTAAAAATGTTTCAGGAGTCCTATTTTTCAGATACGCACGCACTGCATTTATTTGAGAAACATGCGGGAGGGCTGTCATCTGAGCAGCGCAGCGTCCATCAATTTACACGTAAGTATGGAAATGCACGCACGTATTGTAGTGGCGCTGATTCCGCTAGTAGTACAATACCGGTAATTCAGTTTACCGATATTTTGCTAATCACTACCCAGCACCCATTCTCTCTTGAACCCTCACTTCTAAGGGACTTAAAGAACAACTGTAGGGAGGCTGCCATGTTTTTTCCTCTTTTGTGCAATACTAGTTGCCTGGCAGCCCTGTTGATCTATTTGGATGCAGTAATGTCTGCATAACACTGGAAACCAGCATGCAGCTAATCTTGTCAGTTCTGACATTAAAGTCGGAAACATCTGATCTGCTCTATGCTTGTTCAGGGTCTATGGCTAAAAGTATTAGAGACAGAGGATCAGCAGGACAGCCAGGCAACTGGTATTGCACAAAAGGAAAAAAAACATGGCAACCTCCCTACAGTTGTCCTTTAACTGAACCCACTCCACTTAACTACCTAATGCCTAACCCTTACATCTCCACCAGAAGTGGCCATACCAACCCCATCCCCCCACCTAATGCCTAACCCTAATCCACCATCTAAGTGCCTAAACCGAACTTCCCAACCTAATGCCTAATCTCCCCTTCCCAAGTGCCTAGACCAATCCCCCCTCCCCCCCACAACTAATGCCCAACACTAATCCACTCCCCCCACAAGTGCACAAACCGAATCCCCTCCCCCCACCTAAACTTTATCCCCCCCTCTGACTGCCTAAATTAGGCCCCTCCCCACCTACCGGTAGTGCCTGACCTTAATCCACCCTCTAAATGCCTCAACCAAATCCCCTCCACACCAAACTTTAAAGGGGCACTATGGCAAAAAATTGTAACATTTAAAACATGTGCAAACAAACAAGAAGTAAGTTTTTTCTAGAGTAAAATGAGCCATAAATTACTTTTCTCCTAGGTTGCTGTCACTTACAGTAGGTAGTAGAAATCTGACATTACCGACAGGTTTTGGACTAGTCCATCTCTTCATGGGGGAATTCTCAGGGATTTATTTGTTTTCAAAGGCACTTAGTGAATGGCAGTTGCTCTGTCCAACTGCCAAAAAACTGTGTAGCGAGTAGGGAAGCTGGCCAGCATCATTGTTTAAATCCTTTTTAGGCCTGGAACCCACTACAGAACCCTATCCCTAATCGCAATCGCTAGCGCTTTGTATAAGCGGTTTGTAAGCGATTTCATGAGTGTTTTCAGTAGCGATTTTAAAAAGTGTAATCGATTTGGTTGTGTAGCAATTAGCATTTTTAATTCTGATTGGTCCTTTCAATTAATTTTAATTTTTGTTACAGTGTGCAGCAATGTAAAAACGCTAGCAAAATTGCTCCGTGTAGGTTTTGATGAGGGATTATGCCAGCGTTTATATACTTTACATTGCAGAAACACTAACGCTAATCGCTAACGCTCAAAAATGCTGCATGTCCTGCGTTTGCGATTTTGTCAATCGCTCCAGTGAAATTTGGCCCAGCCATTTAAGATTAGATGAACGTTTAGGGAAATCGCTAGCGGTTTGAATCGCTCCCTAAACGCTCACACAATCGCTCTAGTGGGTTCCAGCCCTTAGGGAATATCTTTATAAAGAATAAAAGCCATGCTGAGAATCCCCTATGAAGAGATGGACTAGTCCAAAACCTGTCAGTAATGTCAGATTTCTACTACCTACTGTAAGTGACAGCAACATGGGAGAAAAGTGCTTTATGGCACATTTTACTCTGGAAAAAAACATACTTCTTATTTGTCTATGTTTGCACATATTTTAAATTTTACAATTTTTCACCATAGTGCCCCTTTAAGTGCCTAAACCAAACCGCATGCCCAGACGACCGTTATTTGTTGCTGATCATCTACAGCCATTAATTCCTATGCAGTAGATGCTCGCCTACTATCCACATCCGGCGTACAACTCACCCCTTGGTTGCCTGACTCCCGATAATTGACACAGGAGTTTATTAGATGCCTGCCAATCCATGTGTCCAAATGACCTGATGCGCTGTTTCACAGCTTACTTCAAATGAGCCAGCTGCGGCTCCAGGATACAGAAAAACCACCAGAGGCGTAACTAGAAATCACCGGGCTCCCCTGCAAAACTTTGGATGGGGCCCCATTCCCCTGCAAACTTAATAGGGACTGTCTACAAGTCTTTATCTACAAAAACTTTGTATGATTCCTTATCAGTGGCTGAGCAGATGCAGTCATTAGAACAATTGTGCAGAGAGCAGAAAGTTTTCTCTTTCCTTGCCCTGATTGTCAGCCTCTCAGAACAGAGCCCCCTGTGGCTTCTGAGCCCCCCTGCGTATGCATCCCTTGCAGGGTCTATTGTTACGCCCCTGAAAACCACAATGGCTTGCCTGGCTCTGCACTCCCAACAGGTGATTTCAGGGACCTTAGATTGAAGCTGGATGCACACATAACAGAGCGTGAAAAGTCGTGTTTTCTGTCATGTGCGGGTTTTTTTGTGTGTGTTTTGAGTGCGTTTTTTTTTTCCGCATATGCGTTTTTCTAGCGTTTTGCAAGTGTTTTTACGCATTTGCGTTTCGCATATACATGTATGCGTTGTCCATGCTTTTTTCAATTGTGTTTTATGCAAATCACTAGGAAGACAACAGGAAGCAGAAATACATAAAAAAAAAATAATTACATAAAAACGCATACAAAACGCAACACATTGCGTTCCCATTGAGTTTCGTTATGTGCGTTTTTGAATACAATGCAACAAAACCAACGTTTTTAAAAATACTTGTTCAAAACGTATATGCGTTTTTTATATGCATTTTTTTATGCGGACCATAGACTTCCACTAGCGGCAAAAACGCAGCGGTTTCTGCAACGCTAGCGTTTCTGCTGAGTGTGCAACTAGCGTCAGGGATTGCTGGGTTTAGTTCCTTGGCTTAGCAAATGAATGGCCTTGTACACTAGGAAGAGTGCAGCGTGCACATTCAGAGGCAGCACTGATTTCTGGACACAGCAGCTTTGTAATGACTGTGAATAAAACACACTTAGCAAGGTCCCCCCCTAGCTTTTCTGCTCTTTATTCTGCATGACGGCCCAGTCCTGTATTGTTCCACTGGCAAATGCTGCATAAAACAGACATCCAAACACATCTATGGCCGCCGCAATGTAGAAAACCACCTGCCACTGTTCTGCTGTGTTCTGTTAAATAAAAAAAAAAAAAGACATTAGTGTTTGCACAGAAAATTAGAAATTCAAATTGTTGCAAGAGTTCATAATACATGTGAAGATCAGGACAGATAGATCGAGTTTATGGAAGGCACAGTCCTCGAGTCGTCAGTAAGCAATGGGCCAGCGAAACTGAGGATTGTCCATTTGCAAAACATAAAGCGCTTATTATTATTGTGCCAGTGCATGACCCAGTGACCCCACACAACAAATTCACAAACCGTTCACCAGCCAGTGCGGTCAATCTAGAGATTTCCAAAAGCAAATTTAGTGACATGTTCAATAAATGTGATTACAGCAAAGTCCCTGATATCCAGAACCCAGGCAACCGGAAGTCTGTACTAACCGGCATGGCTGAGGGATAACAGGGACTTTGTTTTTGGGGTGTTTGAAGCCTTTTAAATACTCACCGAGCCTCCAGCGATGTCTTGCAGCCTTCCCCCTGCTACTAGCGGCTTCTGGCGTCTGTGCACATGGGAAGCCAGAAAGCCGCTAGGAGCAAGAGAAAGGCTGCTAGATGTCACTGGAGGCTTGGTCAGTATTTGGAGGGGGGAGGTTTGTGCATTTGTAACAAAAAGTTCCCCTGGGGGTACTCACCTCGAGAGGGGGAAGCCTCAGGGTCCCAATGTGGCTTCCCCCTCTGCTGTAGCTGCAGGCAGTCCAGCGCTGGCTCCCCCGAAGTCTCCTGCAATCCACGCTGGACAAGCCTGACAAGGCTTGCTATATTTACCTTCCCTGGCCCCAGCGGGGGGCGCCGTCGCAGCTCTCCGCACGGAGATAGCCGAAAATAGCCGATCTCTGTCAGGTCCGCTCTACTATGCAGGCTCAGGAGACTTTCGCCTGTGCAGCTGAGCAGCCCGATGGCGATTGGGTATTTCTGCCTATCTCTGAGCAGAAAGCCGATACTGCACCTGCGCTGGGAAGGTAAATATTTACATCCCCGCTGTTCGGAGGGCCAGAGCGAGACTGACGTGGGACGGAGGAGGACGGGCGCAGCCTCCATAGGATCCAGAGGGTTCCCCCCACCCGAGGTTAGTACCCCCCCCAGGGGAACTTTATTTACAGGTTTTTTTTAAGCCAGTTGCTCAAGCAGCCGGCAAGCAAATGCATCAGGCGACCCCCGCCGGTGCCGGATACCGGGGACTTTGCTGTACTTAGTTCGGAAATCTACTCGCCAGAAGTGTTGCTGTTTGTATTCTAATTAATCGTCAAATTCGTATTTCTGTTGCAGATTTGAATTGCGAAAGTTCAACTGCAATGTTTGCAGGAAAATTCAACCGGTGATCCAGTAAAACCCTACAATGCTACAGCAGCCAATCAGCGGCCTGCAGTACACCAGGACATAGAACTCTATGTGAGGTGAAACACTGACAATTGCTAGTTATATCACAGAGTTCAGCCTGGTACACACTTTCAATTATAATAGGCCAATTTCCCCACCTCCATGTAGTATAAGAGTTTGCGTACACAATCTGTTCACAGTATTCAAAATTAGTTGGCTCTCATACTACATAAAGGTTGTAAAATTGGTTAGTAATTGGCCAAAATTGAAAGTGTGTACCAAGCTTTAGAATGCGCGCACACACGTCCAATTTTGATTGCCCAGTGATTGACCAATTTTATACCCTCATTATAGTATGAGAGCCAGCAGATTGCGAATACTATGAACAGTTTGTGTACATACGGTAATTGCTAAATACTACATGGAAGTGGTAACTTTGGCTAGACATTGGCCAATCAAAATTGTTTGTGTGTACCAGGCTGGTAAACACTTTGAATTAGGATTGGCTAATCACTGAGCAATTTTACCACCTCCATGTATTATGAGGGTCAAGAGACTGTGAATACTAAATTGTGCAGGTAAGCTCTAATACTACATGGTAGTGATAAAATTGGTCAATCAAAATTGAAGGTGCGTATAAAGCTTTAGCTTACAATGGTTTGCTGTTACCCACTAGTCGGCACCACTGACTTCAATGGAATTCGGAAAAAATCTGCTTTTGCATTCACCAAATGTGGATCTGTATAATCGAATGGCCATCGAAACGAACACAGAGCTGTTCGACCAACACTAATCTCTACCAATCACACAACTGCGAATTCATCAAGGAAACCAGAAGCAAAAATCAAACGTGTGATATAATGAATTGGATGTGTAATACGGATAATGAATAGAACATTAGTAGCAAACAAAAAGAGTATCATTTTTATTTTCAGTTACTTATGTAACATTGCATCATACTGTCATATTTGCGGTTTAGAATCCACACTCTGTGTTTTAAGCTATTAAACAAAGCAGAGCTAATGACCCTTTGAACTTTCCTGCAGTAAAACCTTATCGCAAGATGTATCTCACTGTTTCCTGGCTTTTTAAATGCTTCAGAAAACAGGACTGTATTCGACCCACTAGGTTGAATAGCTCAGAGATGCTCTTTTGCATACATAACAACTGAAAGTTTTTTTTTTTTTAAACTCTTCCTGTACTGGAAACAATATGAGACTTCCTTCTTTGCTACTAATGTTCCATTTCTTAGCTGTACTACACATACAATTCATTATATCATAAGTTTATTTTTGCTTCAGGTTTGCCTTAAACTTTTGGCACCGGTAACTATGGCAGCATCACACAGGCAGGGGATGAAATATGCAACAAATATTTATGTATAAAGTCAGGTGAGGTTTCCAGTATTCCAGCAACACTTACGTCATGCGTCAAAGCTTTGGCAATAACTGGCCCGACCATGCCTGGAATTGTAGCAAGTGAGTTGGTGATTCCAAGTAGCAGCCCTGCAAACCTGCAAGACAGAGAATACAATGAGGTCAAGTGGTCTAAATCTCAAAAGCACACAATGGCTATCATTCATAAAGCATTCCCGCATGCGGTAATGCAGAAAACGGCAGACTTTACCGAGCATTTAGCAAAATGTCCATTCATAAAAGCTGTTACCGCATGAAAAGCTGACATTCCCGAGCAGTGAGGTAAATTACCGTTTTATGCGGTGATTAACTCAACATATGTCAGTAAATGTTAATTCATAAAGATTAGAGCAGGTGGTAATGGCACGGAGAATACCGCCTGCTTTGAAAAGGTGATAAGAACCGCGATAACAGCAGTTAATGGAGACAAATCTCCCAGGCAGCAGCAGAGCAATCGGAACAAACAAGGCTTCCCATAAATACACCAGGCTGTGTTTCTTGGGTACCTGTTTTCAGATGTTAAGCCCAATCCACACGATACGATTCTTTGTGCGATTCGATTACGATTCTATTTACGATCCGATTAAATCCAACATGTCCGATCAGGATTCGATTCAATTCAATTCGATTTGCCATTGCAAAACAATGGCAAATCAAATCCCGATCGGACATGTTGGAGTCAATGGGATCGTAAATAGAATCGTAATCAAATCGCACATAGAATCGTATCGTGTAGATGGGGCTTAAGCCTGAATGTGTAAAGTTTCTTGAAGTTCTTCTAAGCTGTGGCAGTTAGATAGATCGTTTAGAAAGACTAATAGACAGATTCAGAGCAGATTCAGGGTAAGGAGAGGCAGTATAACAAAACAAAAAATGCACATCTAAAGGGAAGTTGGGGATGCCTCTTTTATTGTAATGCTGTCTCTGCACTAAGAACAGGAATGTAACAATGTTGTAACAATATTACCGACAGCTGGACTTCAGGAAAACACCACATTTCTATCACAGCTGTGAAAATGTTTATAAATTAGCACACAGAAGTCTAAAATACCGTGAACAGGTATGCAGTGACTGATATTACAAATGTGCAGCTGTCACACACACAGGTACCATGAACAGGTATGCAGTGACTGGTATATAATATAACACTGCGTGCTGTCACGTAGGTGCACTGAACAGGTATGCAGTGACTAGTATCAATACAATGTGCAGCTGTCACACACAGGTACCGTGAACAGGTATGCAGTGACTGGTATTACAAATGTGCAGCTGTCACACACAGGTACCATGAACAGGTATGCAGTGACTGGTATATAATATAACACTGTGTGCTGTCACGTAGGTGCACTGAACAGGTATGCAGTGACTGGTATCAATACAATGTGCAGCTGTCACACACACAGGTACCGTGAACAGGTATGCAGTGACTGGCATATAATATAACACTGCGTGCTGTCACACAGGTGCACTGAACAGGTATACAGTGACTGATATCAATACAATGTGCAGCTGTCACACACACAGGTACCGTGAACAGGTATGCAGTGACTGGTATTACAAATGTGCAGCTGTCACACACGTGCAGTGAAAATATGCTGCATTGAATGTGCTGGGCCTGGCAGTGGCACAGTAGGAATTAGCAAGGGATAGCTATGACTGACTGACAGGGCTGTATATGCAAGTGTCAGTGGGCCACACACACACAAAAAAAAAAAATCACAAGAACAACATTAGCTCTCAAAAGAGCTAATGTGGGGTGCTTTTTAGCAATAAGTATCAGCAAGGAGCAAGCTAACAAGAGCCTAAAGGCAGCCATACGATCCCTCTCTGATCAGATTAGATCAGAGAGGGATCTATCTGCTGGTCGATCGGATGGCAAATCGACCAGTGTATGGCCACCTTAGGTGTATCTGTTTACTAACTAAGCTTTCCCTAATCTGTGCAGCAACCTCTCTCCCTTCTCTAATTTACTGCAGCCACACCGAGTGAGATAATGGCCGACGCAGCTGCCCATATAAGGGGAGAGGGGGGGCCTCCAGGAGGAAGTGTAGCCTGATTGGCTACCCTGTGTCTGCTGACTGTGATGTAGAGGGTCAAAGTTTAGCCTAATGATGTAGTATAGGGGGCAGGTCGAACTCGCATATAGTTCGCGGTTCACTGCGAACCACCGATGTTTGCGCAAATAAGTTCGCATGCGAACCGTTCGGACCATCTCTATAGCCAATGTGGCTAAACTTTTTCCAATGCCCAACCCATTTTTAAAGGCCTATTTCCACTACGCCTGAATCTGCAGCATTTCCCCATATACCAGAGGAGCGAGGAAACGCAGCCTATCTAACTAATTCCTCATTCCCACTGCAGTGCATGTTGCAGATTGATGCAGCACGCCGCCAACTCCCTATAGCAGTGCATGGCATGGCGATTTGGGCTGCGGCTGCACAGCAGAATGGGAGCCACGGCTCCTAGAGGAAACCAGCAGTATATCTCATTCCTCACACAGGATTTACCTGGCTTCATTTTACCGTCTTAATCGCCAACATTTAAAAGACATGAGAAAAGTTTTATTTGTTAAAGGGACCCTGAGCAGGTGACAAAAACAAAAATTACACTTACCTGGGGCTTCCTCCAGCCGACCGTAGGCCATGAGGTCCTCCTGGCTCCTTCTGGTCCCGGCTCCGGTTACAGGACGACTTCGGCCTGATGTCGTCAGGTCTGCTTCCCGCTTCCGTGTATAGCGCCATTACGCCGGCCGGCATGAGAGTCCTGCTCAGACCTACGCATGCGCATAATTCTCATGCCGGCCAGCGTGATGACGCTATACACAGAAGCGGAAAGCTAGGACCAGGGAAGGAGCCAGGAGGACGCCGGGGGACCTCACAGCGTACGGCGGGTTGGAGAAAGCCCCAGGTAAGTGTAAATTTTGTTTTTATCACCTGCTTGGGTCCCTTTAATTCATGCCTAAATGTGTGGCTGTATTAACACATAAGTCAAAACCGTGCATAAATAAACTCTGCATAAATGTAAAACTAATCAAAGTGCAGAGATGACGTCCTTTAAAATCACTGGACCCGAAAGGGCTCAGGGCGGAAGGAGTGGAGCGCTCGTTATTGGCAAATGATGAGCGTAAGTTACCAGCACTCGCTATGCTGCATCACATGCGCTGAGCTCGCTCCTGTGGCAGAGGTTAAATACACAAGCTACGCTGCCACTAGCACACGTAGCGTACAGGGTCTTCAAATTAAGGCACAATGATTAAATAGTGCAAGTAACAGGAGGTACTTGCGCTATTTTTATTAGTGAATGAACCCAATTAAACCAGCATGGATTGTGTAATTTTATCCTGAAAGGGCCATTAAAGCAAAGAAAAGTAATAATTTGACAGATCTGGCAGGTTTTGGACTAGTCTATTCCTCATGGGGGTTTCTCAGTATTTTTTAATCTTTTCAAAAGTATTTCCTGATTGGCAGTTGCTAAGTCTAACTGCCAAAATAGTCTACAAGCGAGTAGGGAGGCTTGCTTACCATTTTGACAATTTTGACTTAGCAACTGCTGTTCAGGAAATGTTTTTGAAAACAAAGAAAACCCTGAGAAGCCCCCATGAGGAGATAAACTAGTCCAAAAGCTGTCAGTTCTGTCAGATTTTAACTGCTTGTTTTTCTCATTATAGTAGTCCTTGAGGTCTTGAGGGTTCGTCTCCAATCTGGCTCCTGTCTTGTTGATAGAAGTCTTATGCTGGGAACACGCGTTTAGTTTTTGCCTTCGATTGATAAATTCCGACATGTCCGATTCTCCGCTGGATTCTTTTCCACTCGATTTCTCATAGAAGGTAATGGAAAAATAAGAAAAACGAGCGGAAGATAAGAGAATTGAGCAGAGAATCGAATGGTTATTAGATCACGCTGAGAATTGACCGCAAAAAAACGTACCGTGTGTTCCCAGCATTACATCTTACGGCTCCTCTATTTATAGACTCAGCCAGGCCATGTGACGAGGAGACTCTCCACACTCAAGTCCATAAATAGATTGGGAACCAACTGGTGGCAAACTGTTAGTAGAGCAGAAGAGCTCAAAGCGGACAACCCTCCTCCAGAGGCTCTTCAAGCATTATATAAGACTGTACACATGGCAACCATCTATCATCAAGACAGGAGCCAGACTGAAGAGCGAGGAGGGATCCTTCACAACCTCTGAGGTAAACATTGACACCACCTTCACTCATAATTTCAACTCTCTGTTACACTTTCAGATGATTCTTATTCATTTTCCACAGTGTTTTCCAGAGCACAGTGAACAGTAGACATGGTTAATTGTCCCTCACAGGAACTCGCCATCTCTAAATAAGGCTTAGTTAGTGTAATTTGCCTTCTTAAAACAGAAGGTGAGTGAGTGACTGTGGTCTCCCACAATGCATCCCTGCTGAATATGCAAATTATCTCTTTATGTTCCTGAGACCAGGCTGAAATCCAGAACCGCTGGTGTCTAGCAAGCCTATACAGTAGCTTATACATTTTACGGAGCCACATCATCCCAACATGTGGGCAGCCTGTTTCGGACTGTTGGTCCTCATCAATGCATGGCAGGGATTGATATGGCTCTACGGGATAGGGCTTGGACCAGTACAACAGAATACCCAAGCAGCTCCGGCGACCCACTAGGAAAGTATAAGGGACAAAATGTTTTTGGCTGGATTCATACTGTGCTCGTTGCATAATGCACACATTATACCTGGGGTACTAGTCTAGCATGAACGTTGCTATGGTAATGTGAATTACCATTGATAGTTATCATTAGTGGCGTGCCTTGCCATAGCAACGGTCATGCTAGTCAAGTAGCAAGGGTAACTTGCGGTACATATTGCCCATAATAAAAGGTAATATTGCTGTGCGCTGTCTGTGCATCGCAATATTCCTGCGATTTCCTGCATAAGGCCCTATGTGTGTTGTGCCATGCTTTTTTGCCACTTGTGAATCTGCATATACAAATGTATGGGTACATTCTCATCTCTGTTGTTAGAGACCACATTGTCCAAATGCACACTTTGTACAGTGCATTTCTGGAAAAGTTGTGCAAAAAATCTGTACATTCCATAGCAATTGCTCATGCTGTGAAAGTAATGTGCACATTTTAATATGCAAGTTGTGCGCTGCCTGCACTATGCACACATTGTTGCACAGGCATCACGCAACGCACAGTGTAAAATTAGCTAAATAACTTTGCTAAGTCTTAGTTCACACTGTAAAATGCATTCACAATTGCCAGCGACTGCGATTTTGCAATGTAATTTTCAGAGCGATTTTTGAATGAATGTGCGGTTTTTTTGCAATTGTTCCAGCTGAATCGCTCCCTAAAAATGCTACACGCAGCACGTTTGCAATTTTGACCAAACTGCAATGCTGCTGTGGGAACACCCCCATAGGGCGACACTGCACTAGCGCATCGCAATTGCCTCCGGTGTGAACCAAGCTTTAGAAAGGTTCTCTTCAAGCAGTATTTACATTCATGCAGAATGAATCTTTGGCAGTTCCTCTATTTATGTAGTGACACATTAAGGCTGGTCCCACACTTCAGATGTGCGTCACCACAATTGTTTTGCTAGAATCATGTTTCACTGCATTCGCGTGTGCAGTTTTTTCAATTTTGAGTTGCGTTTGCGTGCGTTTTAACAAATCGTGGCAAAATACGTTGACTACCAAATGCTTATTGCATGTGGAAATATGCTAAACATAGGCGATATTTCCCCCACAAATGTGAAAAACGTGAATGAATAAATCAGAATCGCTATCGGCTCATAAGAGTACAATGGGCTTGATTCACAAAGCGGTGATAACTCAGTTATCACGCCTAAAAGACTTTAGGCGTGATAAGCTTTGCACTAGCAAAGTTATCACCGCTTTGTGCTCTAACTCGCGCGTACGCGCGTGTGTGCGCGTGCAAAGTCCCATAGGGCTTAATGGGAGCTTCGCGCGAAGCGCCGGGTGCTGCGCGCGCACAAAAGTTTGCGCGCGGAAAATTCGCGCAAGTTTCTTCTTATCATGCCTAAACTGAGTTTAGGCGTGATAAAGGGGTTTTCACTCGCGTGCAAACACTTTGCACCGCTTTGTGAATCAGGCCCATTGTATGTTCAGCTTTCTGTGTTCAACGCTATATAGCAAGATGGCTGACATTTGCCCTAGTGTGCACCCAGCCTACAAATCCATACACACGCTCCATCAATGTCGTTAGAAGACGAGTGATCCCTGATGGTTTGCGACTAGCGAATGACTTTGGAGCATGATTTGATTCAACGATGGTCTGCCAATTGGATGGTTAGTGGAAGCACGGAAATGATACCCCGGAAGTGCGGAATTAGCCACACGTTAGTGGTTTGAAAGAGCGGTCATTTTCATTTGATATTAATGACTAGCACAGATTACTGTGTGAACCGATCCGCTGGAGCGGATTGGTCTACATGGACGGTAATTGCAGTCTTATCGTAAGTGGAACACTTTTTTTTTTTAACGATTCTTGGCCGTGCCATCGTTCCTCGTCCATTTTGGGCGACATCGATTGAGCGTGTGTACGGAGCTTAGATCTGAATGTCCTTGTGCATTTGGAGAAATATCTGGATCCTGTTAGATCAGGTGGAATCTCAGCCAGCTGGAAAAGGCAGATATAGTTGTGTGAGAAGATCAAACCACACATAAAAACATTCCATTGATCAGAACTGAACGGAACGGATCCTTTGCAAAGGAATATGATTAGTTTACGTCAGTCCATTTGGAAAGGATCCGACAAGCGGAACACAAGTCTGGTTTCTGGACAATTTTTCCGGATCGGCCAGACAAAGCATATCCTGACAGAATCTATTCTTGATAACACTCGCCTGCCGCATTCCATTTTGGTCCCTGCACGGAAAAAACACTGGTGCGTATACGAATCCGTGCCCCATCAGTCTTATATTCATTTTCATTGGACCATAAATGTCAAACTCCAGCCCGTGGCCAAATCTGGCCCCCAGAGCCATTCCATTTGGCCCTTAGGTGGTTTCCCCACTTTGCATTATGTTTGGCCCACTCTAGAGAAGGAGGGCCACTAGACACCAGGAAACTGTGTAGGGGAGGGAGTGGGGCCACTAGACACCAGGAAACTGTGTAGGGGAGGGAGTGGGGCCACTAGACACCAGGAAACTGTGTAGGGGAGGGAGTGGGGCCTCTAGACACCAGGAAACGGTGTAGGGGAGGGATTGGGCCACTAGACACCAGGAAACTGTGTAGGGGAGAGAGTGGGGCCACTAGACACCAGGAAACTGTGTAGGGGAGAGAGTGGGGCCACTAGACACCAGGAAACTGTGTAGGGGAGAGAGTGGGGCCACTAGACACCAGGAAACTGTGTAGGGGAGAGAGTGGGGCCACTAGACACCAGGAAACTGTGTAGGGGAGGGAGTGGGGCCACTAGACACCAGTAAACTGTGTAGGGGAGGGATTGGGCCACTAGACACCAGGAAACTGTGTAGGGGAGAGAGTGGGGCCACTAGACACCAGGAAACTGTGTAGGGGAGGGAGTGGGGCCACTAGACACCAGGAAACGGTGTAGGGGAGGGAGTGGGGCCACTAGACACCAGGAAACTGTGTAGGGGATGGGGGGTGGGCTATTTGACACCAGTGAATTTTATAAGGGAGGGAGGAGGTGGCCACTAGACATTGAGGTTGACCCGCGACTTGGTCCCAGAGCTCAATTTTGGCCCACTTTGTATTTGTGTTCGACACCCCTGCAATAGACCAATGGGAATTGTCCCTCCCCAGGGAGGATTCTCATTGGTTCACTAAGTAGTGGATGAATGAAAATCCTATCTGGTGTTCAGGGACGATTTCCATTGGTCTTTTGCAAATCAATGAAAGCCTGATTCCTTCTGATGGGCTCTGGGATTGTTATGCCGGAATTCCCAGCATGCAAAGGACTCGAACAGCAGCAGCGGTGGAAAAATCGTGAACGTGACAGCGACAGGTACTGAGAAGGTGGCAATGCGAAAATGGAATGGACTGAACCAGATCAGAGACTGATGCCATTGTATGAAACTGATCTGTTTAAATTGAAAATGGATCAGGATCCCCGAGTCAAGATCGGGGCAGAAAACTGCAGCTCAGAGCCGGAACCCCCGAGCCTGACTCAGAGTAGTCGCCAGGAGCTCTATGCAGAGAACAGCATTCAGTGGGTGTTTTAACTCGCCTCCCCCGGGATCTAGAAGTCCTCAGAGGCTCTGCATCCCTCTGGTGAGATTGCTGTTTCTTGTCATGGCAACAAACGGCAGTCTCACTGCAGAGTTACAGCGCCACCCGAAGGACAGAGGGAGAATTGCAGTGCTGGATCCCAGGACGGTGAGTATACGCTGGGCTGCCGCAGATTTCTGTGCAGTATAATTTTTTTTCCGGATTTTAGGGTCCGAAAGCATGCTAAAAAATTCCACCTCTTTTAGACCCAAAAATCCGAAAATGATCATACCGCCAGAGAGGTTAATCCAGTACAGTCTGAATCTAGCCTTTAACAATCTGTTTGACCAGCGTGCAGCCTAGAGATCTCTTAATGGGTTACACTTACGTAGGGGCGATGTCTAAGTGATTTATACCATATCCAGAGATACAGCACGCCCCAAATGTGGAGGATAATGTGAGGAATACCACTGCCAGCGTAGAATTACACCCAGTGTGGCTGGCTGCCACCAGGAACACTGCTGGTCCAATCATCCCTGCAAGGCAAAATAAGGGTCAAAAGGGGTAGAAGAAGAAATGTAATACATGATCTATGGCACAGTCTAGGACATTACACATGAGATAATTGCTGAAATTCTGTTTTTTTTTAATCTGTTATAAATTTAATATAGGTTGAAATTGAGCCAATCAAATACAGAAGTTGCTGATTCTGATTGGCTTGGGTCCAGTAAAAAAAAAAAAAGTTAGAAAACCTGCAACTTATTGATTATCGCTAGTAGTTATTAGCAGGGCTGTGGAGTCAGAGCAATTTTGGGTACCTGGAGTCAGTGGTTTCAATAAAGTGAGGAGATGGATGATTTTTGAACCAAATCCATAGCTTTTGTAAAAATTAGACTAAGGAGTTATAGTCGGAGTTGGAGCAATTTTGGGTACCTGGAGTTGGTTGTTTCATAAACTGAGGAGTCGGAGTCGTATGATTTCTGTACCAACTCCACAGCCCTGGTTATTAGTGATGAGATAGCAACACCCACTGTTTTTGGAGAAACATGTTTCGTAGGCCGAGCAGGATCATCCACCAGGCAAGGCTAGACCTCTCTCCACTTCAGCTTACCGAAAGGACCACTAAATCTACTACATTGCCTAGGGCCTTATTACATCTTAATCCATCTCTGGTCTTGGGCTACATTCCATTGTTCATGGCGTTCCTCGTAGCAGCGTATTGTCTGTGTGTTATGTTGCATACAGTGTTGCATACGGCCAATGAAAAAGTATGCTTCCCCATCATTGTTAATGAACGTGTTTTGCGGTAAAGCACTGCATGCAGTGTGCTGGGATGCTGCATGAGTTATTCCGCACATTATTCGCCACACTGTGAACTTCGCATAGTTGGTGCATTGCAGTGTGGCAAGCGCATTACAAAGTTGCAACACAGCGAAAAAAGCCTTAAAGTGATCCTTAAGTCGATCAAAAAAAATGAGATTTAGGGCCTGTTTCCACTATACGCAGATTCTGCATGCAGAAAACTGACTCCAATGAATGCCTATAGGAAATCTGCATCAGAAAAATCGCGTTCAGTGGAAACAGGCCCATAGGCATTCATTGGAGTCAGTTTTCTGCATGCAGAATCTGCGTGTAGTGGAAACAGGTCCTGACTCACCTGGGGCTTCCCTCAGCCCCCTGCAGCCGATCGGTGCCCTCGCAGCCCCGCTCAGATGCTCCTGCACCCGCCGGCGAACACTTCTGGTTTGGCCATCACCGGCCGACAGGCATGGGAACGCGAGTGATTCTCCGCGTTCCCAGCCATAATATCGCCCCCTATGCTCCTATTGCGGCCTCCTGTCGGCCGGTGATGGCCAAACTGGAAGTGTTCGCCGGCGGGTGCAGGAGCATCTGAGCGGGGCTGCGAGGGCACTGATCGGCTGCAGGGGGCTGAGGGAAGCCCCAGGTGAGTAAATCTCATTTTTTTTGATCGACTTAAGGATCACTTTAAGGTGGCCACTAATGATCCAATTTCTAGCCAAAAATCATTTGAGCGATCAGCTAATTCTGATCGGAACAAAAATCGTTCACTACACCATCAAGGAACCAATCTTTGCTTCTTATCTATCACAACCAATAAGAAAAGCCACATTTTGGTTTAGCCAAAATCCCATCATACGACTTTTTATAATCGTTCGTAATTGGTTGAACCCATCAATGGAGATTATTTACCACCAATCCGATCAGAATTTCTGCTCGCTTGAACAATTTTTCGCTAGAAGAGGTAAGTCCCGCCCGCTGCCGGCTGCCCGCACATTACTTGTGGAGGGGAGAGCGAGGAAAGGAGAGCCCCGAGGTGAGAGAAGGGGGGGGGGGGGGGAGATGGCCCCCTTCTCCACCGCTGCTCACAGCTCTCCGTCCTCTCTGCGCTGCTCCCCTCCTGCTGGGGGGACACCTGGCTACCTATTCTGGCACATATACCCCCTGACTACATATACTGGGGACATATACCCCCTGACTACATATACTGGGCACATATACCCCCTGGCTACATATACTGGGGACATATACCCCCTGACTACATATACTGGGCACATATACCCCCTGGCTACATATACTGGGCACATATACCCCCTGGCTACATATACTGGGCACATATACCCCCTGACTAAATATACTGGGCACATATACCCCTTGTTACATATACTGGGCACATATATCCCCTGACTACATATACTGGGCACATATACCCCTGGCTACATATACTGGACACATATACCCCCTGACTACATATACTGGGCACATATACCCCTGACTACATATACTGGGCACATATACCCCTGGCTACATATACTGGGCACGTATACCCCTGCCTACATATACTGGGCACATATACCCCTGGCTACATATACTGGGGACACATACCCCCTGGCTACATATACTGGGGACACATACCCCTGGCTACATATACTGGGGACACATACCCCTGGCTACATATACTGGGCACATATACCCCTGGCTACATATACTGGGACATATACCCCTGACTACATATACTGGGCACGTATATCCCTGGCTACATATACTGGGCACATATACCCCCTGACTACATATACTGGGCACATATATCCCCTGACTACATATACTGGGGACATATACCCCCTGCCTACATATACTGGGCACATATACCCCTGGCTACATATACTGGGCACGTATACCCCTGCCTACATATACTGGGGACACATACCCCTGGCTACATATACTGGGGACAAGTACCCCTGGCTACATATACTGGGCACATATACCCCTGGCTACATATACTGGGACATATGCCCCTGACTACATATACTGGGCACGTATATCCCTGGGTACATATACTGGGCACGTATACCTCAGGCTACATATACTGGGGACATATACTCCTGGCTACATATACTAGGCACATATACCTCTGGCTACATATACTGGGGACTACTATACTCATGGCTACTTATACTGGGGACACCTATAGACCTGGCTACCTATGCTGGGGGTACCTATTTTGGGGGAACTGCTGTCAGATTATCTGCATTTTTGTGGAACCGCTGTTATGTATTTTGGGGAACTGGCTGCCAGATTATGTGTATGTTAGGGGAACGGCTGCTGCCAGATTATGCGTATTTTGGGGAAATGCTGCCAGATTGTGTATGTTTGGGGGACCACTGCTGCCAGATTATATGTATTTTGGGTGGTCCGCTGCCAGGTTACGCACATTTTGGGGAACTGCTTCCAAATTGTGTATGTTGGGGGGACTGCTGCTGCCACATTATTTTGGGGGAACCACTGCCATATTATCTGTATTTTGGAGGAACTTCTACCAGATTATGTGTCTTTTTGGTGAAATGCTGTCAGATTACATCTATTTTGGGGGGGGATACACTACGGCAGAGCTCAAACTTCCCCGGCAGACCTTTTCCTTTTACATCACTGCTAAGGTCATGTATATTTGGCCCCACCCACGACCACACCCACAGTATGCATGACCACGCCCATTTTTGGCGCCCATTTTTGGGGTTTTCTAGGTGAGTTCACTCACTTCTTTTCCCAGGACTAGACCCCTGCTCCTGACCCTGCCTATCAATATAAGCCAATGGGAGCCGCTTACATTGATAGACAGGGTCAAAAGCCAATGAAATCGGCTCCTGGCCTGCTCACAGGGCTCTGCCATTATAGAGATGGCAGAATGAGTGAGCTGCGGTGAGGAGACAGTGGCAAGATAGTCGGGAGCGACGAAAGCGGCGAGAACACGCCGTGTCCGCTTGAAATCTACGCCATGGCAGTCAGGTAGCCATCAAAACAGATTAGAAGACACACAGTTAAGATTAGTAGACATCTGTAACGGCAGTCACCTGTAGCGATTGTGCAGATGCATCACTGTGCAGTGGCCCAATGTATCTGTACAGCATTGGGGTCCCCAAACGGTGTGCCATAGGGATCGGATCCAATCGCTACAAACTTACAAGCTGGCAATAATGGTACGCCACATTCCCAACTAGTGATGAAATATGGCATGTCGGGTATCATTTTAACCCGGGAGGAAAACTGTGGCACTTGTAAAATTCTATTTTTGCACTAATAGAAATATTTGAAATACACATTTCCCTTACCCAATGTATTAAAAATCTTGCGTACTGCTGTAGTGGTAAAGTTCAGCCTTTCTCTCATGAAGTCCGCTATATGTCCAGTAATGTTCATGCTAAGCCAGGCTCCCAGATAAGGAAGAGCAGAGAGGAATCCATTCTGTGAAGGAACACGTGTAATAATAAATAATGGCTATAATCCGAGTGCGGTCACACAATTCGTGTTATCTACAAATTGCATGCAGTTTTACGCATAACGCACGTGAATATGTGCACATTGCGTAGACACTGACCAGGCTTCGATATAACACGTGTGTTAGGATGCAGACAGCGTGCACTGCAGTACCCAGCCTTAAGGTGCGTAGACACGCACTATGGAAGCCAACGACGGGTCCGTCAGACCCTCCCGCTGGCCGGATCGTTCAGGAACAGCCTTATCAGTCCGCCGACAGTGCGTACACACGCACTATAGTCTGCTGAAAGTCTGCCCAGTGGGAGGGTCTGACGGACCCGTCGTTGGCTTCTGTAGTGCGTGTGTATGCACCTTTAGGGCTCGTTCACATCTAGGGAGTTTTTGCCCATTATTCAAGCGCAGGCGATTTTCAAAAATCGCCCTAAAAACGCTTGTGCAATGATTTCCTATGAGAGAGTTCACAGCTGAGCGGTTAGTTTGTGATCCGCTCAGCAAAGCGCTGCCTGTACCATTTTTGAGGCGATTTTTCCTCAATGAAAGGTATAGGAAAAACGCAAAACACTCACAAAATTGATTTGTGCAGCAATTGCGTTCACGTTTTTAAGAATAAATACATTGTATTTATACTTTTCAGAGTCAAAGAGTTCACTTTCTGACTTGCATCAGGGAGTGAATGAAAAAAAAAAAAAACACTGTAGAAAAACGCTTTTAACAAAAACTGAGTGTGCAGTGGAGCGCCAGGAGGCGCTAAAAATAAAACGCTTGCGTTTGCATTTTTAGATGTGAACAAAGCCTCAGATAAGAATATGGAGGCTGCCATGTTCATTTCGTTTTAAACAATACCAGTTGGACTAAACATTTTCTGTGCGATGTGAAGTATAGCAATCACTATGTGATTAGTGTCTCCAGTGTTAAAGGGAGTCTGAAGTGAGAAAATAAGCCAGATACTTACCTTAGGAGAGTGAAGGCTCTGCGTCCTATAGAGCAGGGGTCCCCAACCTTTCTCGGCCCGGGGGCCGCTATCCAGACCAAACATTTCTCTGGGGGCCGGGGGATTGGCTGGGGCGTTGTTGTGGGTGTGGCCATTCACCATCTTCTATTACAGCAGCGCATCCCACGGCTGCTGTGAATAGGCAGGAAGCAGGAGAGAGGTTCCCATGGTAACCGCGATATACTTGGCCGCTACAGGAAGCCGCTCTCCTGCTTCTGTCTATTCACAGCAGCCGTGGGATGCGCTGCTGTAATAGAAGATGGTGAATGGAGGAGAAGAGCAAACCGGGGAGTATAGAAGAGGAAGCGACCGCCAGCTAAGATAGCACGAGTGGCGGCCGCAGGGGGAGAGGGAGCGAGAGGCCAGACCCACAGACTGGGAGGAAACGGCTCACGGACCGGCAGTGGGCCGCGGACCGGGGACCCCTGCTTAGAGCCTTCCTGTTCCTCTCCTGGTCCCGTTGCTCCTGCGCTGGCTCCTCCTCTCTCGCAGACTTGCAGTACGGACCGGGCTGAGTGCTCCCAGAGAATTCCGAAGCTCCACCCGCAGGGGCAGAGAGCAGTCTCTGTTTAAATACTTTTTAAATACTTACTGGGATTCCAGCGATGTCTGGCAGTCTCCTGTACCTCCCTGCGGGCTCCTAGCGGCTTTCCGGCGCTGTGCATGGAAGCCAACTTGTCACATGAATCAATGCGAGTCATGTGACTTACGTACACGGAGGATGCCATAAATCCGTGCAGAGCCCGCCAAACATCGCTGGAGTCCTGGTGAGTATTTGCAGGGGGAGGTTTGTGCTTTTTTTATGCCGGTTGCTTGAGGCAGGCACATGTATCTGGCGTCAGGCGACCCCCGCTGCTGCCGGATAACAAGAGGCACATGGAGGCTGCCATACTTATTTCCTGTTAAACAATACTAGTTGCCTGGCAGCCCTGCTGGTCTATTTGGTTGCAGTAGTGTCTGAATCACATCAGAAACAAGCATGTAGCTAATCTTGCCAGATCTGACAATGTGAGAAACACCTGATCTGCTGCATGCTTGTTCAGTGTCTACGGCTAAAAGTATTAGAGGCAGAGAAACAACAGGATAGCCAGGCAACTGGTATTGCTTAAAAGGAAATATGGCAGCCTCCACATCCCTCTCGCTTCAGTTGTCCTTTAACTGCTTGCCGACCGCGTCAAGCCGATGGGCGTGGCCGAGGCAGCAGCCCCAGGACCGCCTGTTCTGCAGGCCTGTTTTGCAGGAGATCACGTGCATCTCTGCTTGGTAGGTGGAGCCTTCAGTCTCCCAGCGGCAATCGCCGCTAGGAGACTGTTAGACTGTGAAACCGCCTTCTTTTTACTCCGTGCAGCGCTGCAATCTAAGGCAGTGCTGTACTGGGGACAGCCGTGTTGTCCCCTCCAGAGGCTCAGGGGTGAAGCCTATGACACTCGATCACAGTGATTGGCTGGCGGGGGGAGGGAGGGCGGGTTTGAAAATAAAAATAAAATAAGGAAATTACAAAAATAAATATTTGTACAAAAAAAAAAAAAACAACACCACTGGGGATCGATCAGAGCCCACCAGCAGAAATCTCTGTTGGTGGGGAGAAAGGGGAGGGGATAAATCAGTGAGGCCTTAAAGCTGCAGTGGCCTATTTCTGTAACAATGGCCTGGTCACTAGGAGGGTTTAACACCGCAGTCCTCAAGTGGTTAAGTTGAAAACTGTAACATATAGAACACAAGGAAAAGAGCAATATATTTCACATTACATGACGCTTGATTTAATTAGTTTAAGGCAATCCCCCAGTATCCTCGGGGTCTATTCACTTAAAAACTGGGACTTTTATGTGCGCAGACAGTAAACGTACATTTCACCCGGCATTACACAAATACAATAAAATCAAAAACTTACAAGACACCTTCTTGTTTATTGTCATGTAAAAACACAATCCCAACACCGGGGTTTTGGCCCAAAGCCTTCATTGGGGGATATTATTTACCTCCTGTGTATTGAAATGCAAGACCTCCTTCATATATGTAGGTAATAGAGTAAGCAAAATGTAAAATGAAAAGGCTTCCGAAAAGTGAGCTACAGCGATTGCCCACAGAGGCAGCGACTTCAGCATCTCACACACCAGAACCTCCTTGTCCTGGAAAACCTGAAAGAGAAAACAGGGAGAATGGGCTGAAAGAAGTGAAAGGCCACTGTGTAGTTTTGTTTGTTAGTCTCCCCCCCCCCCAACCACTTAGACTGTGGGCTCTATTCCCTTATGTGTTATTACTGCCAGACCCTGCCTGGTACACACCTTCCATTTTGATTGGCCAATGTTACCACCTCCATATAGTATGCAGGCTTACCTAACCTACACCATCTGCTCATAGTATTCAAAATGTTATGGCCCTCATACTTCATACAGGTGGTAAAATTAGCCAATCAAAATGTAAGGTGCAAACCATTATTTACTTCTAAATCCTGGAAATGCACTACTGTAAACCACTCACATCAATAAAAAAAAATCAATGATTTCCTCTCCCCAATTATATTTCATCGTCTAAGCTGCACAGTCTTGATCTAACTAGTTAGATCACCAGACAGAAAAAGCCAGCTGGCTAGAAACTGGCTGCCATGTAATATGCACTAGGTGTGGCCTTATTCCATTAGATGTCTCTCATCACAGATAAAGTGGCCAGTCATGTTTCTCCCCACAATGCACCTCATGTCCTTGCTCAGCATCCGTGGCTCGCTGTCTGCTGTGTGGGCCCAGGACATTATGGGATTACCCACTAAATTTTCTTTTAAACATGACAATTATTTAGTCAGAGTTTTTTCAAAAATTAATTTGTGGTTTTCGGGGAGAATTTTATGATTATCAAAACATTGGACAGCAACAATAGTCAGCACGTACATTTATATTCAACCTGGGGTTCCCTCAGTGACATTGGCCATTTATTGTCATTACTATTCATTTATATAGCACTGACATTTTCCACTGTGCGTTACTAAGTCCATAATCCTGTCACTACCTGTCCCAGAATCAGTCTAATGTCAACATTGTCTAAAGGGCCGTATACACGCCAAACAAAAGTTGCACAAAACACAGGACCAATGTTGTGGAAATGACTTTACTTTCGACGTCGTTGAAATGACAAGTATTTTCTGCACACAGATATTGCAAGTGACCAACTTATTTAAAGGGACCCTGGACAGAGCTAAAAAAAGGAATGTGGACGGCCGCGCATGCGCAGTTTTGTACAACTCTCGATGGGTCGTGCAGCTTATGTAGCTACCAGCAGGATAACGGAAGGGACCCAGAAGATGCCGAGGGACCTCACGGGCTACGTGGGGCTGGAGGAAGACCCAGGTAAGTTCAGTATTCCATTTTTCAGCTTTTCATGGGTTTAAATACTGTGCACGCAAGTGGCAGTGCATCACATGTCCGCATTCAGTAGAACAAGATCATTCAAATTACAATATACATATGTGGCCGACAGCAAGATATCTGCCCAACATTCCTGTGAGTTGATTCGCTGGATGGGTTGAGCAAGATGCTTGATGTCGGTCGCTCGTCTTGTCAAATCGGACACGGTCAAATCTGTTTGTTGGATGTTTCAAACAACTTTAGTTTAGCGTGAGTACGAGGTTTAATACAGTTAATTAATCACACTTCTTTGCAAGTCTCCACAGACTGACATTCAGGAAAGAAACATTGCTTTCTATACCCATCTTGCTATACACTTACTTCATGTTTGAGAGCAGATAGAATATATTCTTTCTCATTGTCAGAAATAGAGTGATGACTCTGAGGGCTGTCACTGGCTAAGAAGTACCATAGCAGGAACCATAACACACCGAGTAAACCTGCAGGAGTAAAGCAATGAGAATAGAAACTACATTATAATATTGCTCTCTATAACCAACATGTGCACAGTAAAAAAAAAAAAGAAAACTGTAGGTTCTATTGAAGGACATCTGAAGTGGGAAAGATAGGGAGGCTGCTATATTTATTTCCTTTTAAACAATACTGTCACATGAGCCCTAGTGGCTGACCGCACTTAGCCTTCTAAACGGTGCCAGCGCACAGATCGTGCGAACTCTGGTCGCAGTCAATGCGCAGGAACCGTTAAGAATTAGCCGCAGACAACTCAGAAGGGAGCCTGTGAGACACGGGTAATTACAACGTCACCTACTGGTTCAGAGTAAACTGCCACCACCGCGGTTACCATGGGACCGTGGAGCCCATTAACTGACTAATCCTGCGAATAAAACGGTTAAACACACGATATTCTGTCTAGCCAACAACAAACAAACAGTAGCGTATCTTCAGAGACCCGGGATCAGTTCTGTGTGTGCTGATAAGCAGGGTAGCAGACAGTGAATGACTTGGAGAAAGTCGTTTATTCACGCAATATAAATAATTAATATATACAGACAATTATTAAAATCAACAATTATTAAAACAGTAATAGCCAGTATGAAAAATAAAAGAAGGGAGAAAAATACTTAGTTCCTGGAAAGATGTCCTTTTTGTGGGAAAAATCAGTTCTGGATTTCAATCAAAGTTCAGAGTTCAGACCAGGTGGATGCCAGCATATCCTCAAGCTGGCATCTGATGAATTCAAGATGTTTCAGTGTGGAGGACACTGAGTTTGGGTCCTCTGCCATTCTTATGCCCCTGCTTCAGTAGGAGGGAGTGAGGGCGGGGAGCCATACACCCCCTTAGAAGATGAGATGAGCCCTCCCCTTATCCTGGGGGCTAGAAATCATATCTACCCATATATGGGCTCTAACTCACAGAACCGTACAGGTCAGGGCAGATTTATTAACATTTTCAGGTCTGTCTCGATTTACCCAGCGCCCTGATACCAGACATGAGGGGTGGGACCCCTGTGGTATCATCAGGGCATTTTCAAACTGCCTAACTGGCAGTCCTTACCTCAGAATGTTCTGAAACTTCCTCAGAACCAGCACCGGGGCTCATGCTACACTTCCCCCACGTTTGGTGAAGCTGCCATCTCAGGAACCCCAGAAATATTACAGATCTGGGAAGTTATGGATTATGCCATGAGACTTCAGGTTTATTCAGGGTGTGTTCTAGCTGCTAACAGCTGACTTTCCTTTGATCTTTACTAGGGAGCAAAGTGTCAAGACCTCCCGTGGATTCGTAGCCTGCCTGGCTGTACCTAGGCATCCTTTGGTTAATTAACATCTCCATGAGATCAGCTAAGTGTCACCTGGTTCCCAGAACCAAAAGGGGAATTGTGCCTTCAACAGGGAATATGTCCAAGCTAATTAACACCTTCCCCCCAGGCTGTCACTTCAGCTAAGACAGATCCCCCAGCTGTTCCTAGGCAGAGAGATACTACACATCAAATCTTGGTTCTATTGATCTGAAGCGCAATCGATGCAGGAATCGAGTGCGATCGTTCTTTTCTTCACGGGCGGTTCCAGGACGCGCCTGCGTCCCCGCAATCGTCCGTGACAGCCCTCCCCCTTGTCTGCGGCTCAGCCACTCATCCGCAAGATGTGTGGCGGCGCCGCTAACCTGGCTGACGGGCCTCGAGTTGCCGGTACGGCGGGAAAACCTATTGGAGCCTGTGGCTCGGTTCCCCTGGACCGGTCGCGGTCTGCTACCCTCAGGGTTGACCCAACATGGACCGTTCTGGACAGGGCGTTTGCGCCACTGCAGTCGGACGTGGTGTCTGCCGGGACTGCTGACAACGGGCAGTGGGTTGGTTAGGTCAACAGCCAGCCCACGCAGGGTTCCCCTGCTGAGTGGCTGTGGACCTAAGGGAACCCTGCGGGAATCCCTGGACCTTCCCAGCTCCTGACAGACGGCACATGCCCTGCAGTAGTTTGCTACATCCCCGTTCATCCGGGGCCAATAAAACTGGTTCCGAATACCGGCGAGTGTCTTGCGGACACCCGAGTGCCCTGTCAGAGGATTACCATGTGCGGATTTCAGCACATGTCCCCTGAACGCACTCGGGACCACAAGCCACTTGGTATTCGCGTGGGATCTACCTGTAGGGGGCTGTACAGACTCACTGTACAGTCTCCCACCTTCCCAGTACACCTTGAAAGCGGCCCCGTCTGCGAGGGGCTCAGCGGCTTGCTGCCTGAGCACCTCCAGGCTTGGGTCACTTTGTAGTGCGGCTGAGAATATGGCGCTGTCAGTTTCAGCCAACTGGCTCATGTCACACGAGGCCAGCGGCTGAAAGGTCTCATCCCTGCGGTCAGAGGAGGGGGAGGAGGCCGGAACCCCCTCCACCTGTTCTGAGCTCGGGTTCTGAGCAGTGCAGCTGCGCGGTACTGCTAGCACAGGTACACTGTCAGAATGGCACAGACGGACATTACTCAAATCATCATTGCATGCAGTAATGACATTGACAGGTATAGACATTTTTTCATTACAGACAGGTTGTACAGTAAACTCAGGTACAGCTACAGCATCATCACAACAGACAGTCTGTACCTCAAACTCAGGTGCCTTTGAAGCAGGCACTATTGAACCTGGTACCCTTGAACTGGGCACATTCAACCCACCTCCCCCTGGTGCTCCCCCAAGTGTATAAAGTACCTGGTGGTGGGTGGAGAGTCCGTCTCCTTCCGTGAGCGACAAGGCGGTCGTGGCAGGTTCATAGTAGGACACAAGCTTGCCCAAATCAGTCCCTAGCAACACAGGGACTGGGAGATCCTTCATAACCCCAACAACCCGTTCTTGGACTCTTCCCACTCCCCAATCCAGCTTCACTTTTGCGTGGGCTATGTGGAAAAGGGTGCCCTCTACTCCAGTAAGGGCAAGGGATCGGCTGGAGCTGATGCTCTCCTTTGGTACAAGGTGTGAGTGAACTAACGTGATGTCAGCTCCGGTGTCTCGGAATCCGGTGACAACTTTGCCGTTCACTCTAACAAGTTGCTGCTGGTCGGTTCGGTCGGGGATTTCCTTTCCACGGGCAAACAGGACAAAATCTGATGATCCAGGCTGTGGTTCGCTGGCGGGTTGCCTCTGCTGTGGGTGAGGTGCAGGTGATGCAGATGATGCAGGTGCTGGTGGTGTCTGTCTCCGCTCCGGGCAGTCGAACTTCATGTGTCCGGGCTGGCGGCAGTAGTGACAGGTGACCTCTCCAGGCGCTGCAGGCCTGGGTGCAGCAGCTGCGCTGGGTGGCCTCTGTGGCTGACGGCTCACAGGGGCAGGAGAGTCTGCCAGAGTATTGGGCTGACCTCCTCTCCAGCTGGATGGGACAGTCCTGCGGGTATCAGCCACCCGGGTAGTTGCAAAAGTCTCAGCAAGGTCTGCAGCGACAGTTGCTGAAGCCGGCTTGCGTTCTAGCACAAATTGTCGTACATCAGCAGGGCAAATGTTCAGAAATTGTTCCAGGACTATCAAGTCCTCCAGGACATCATAAGACCCTTTGGTGAGGCCTAGAGTCCACTGGCGGAGTGTGGTAAGCAAGCTGCTGACCACATCTCGATACGAGTCAGAAGACTTTTTCTGCCAGGCCCTGAACTTTTTCCGATAGGCTTCTGGCATCAGCTGGTACTTAGTAATGATAGCGTCTTTTATAGCAGCATAATCATTATCCTTCTCCGCAGGCAATTCTGCGAAGGCATCAAGCGCTTTGTAGCGCAGCAAAGGTGTCAGATGTCTGGCCCACTGGTCTTGGGACAGACGATACTGACGGCATGCTTTTTCAAAAGACCGCAAAAACAAGTCAATGTCAGTGTCTTTTTCAATATTAGCAAATTTAAATTTTGCACTTACGGGTGCTGCAGCTCCTTCAGCAGGGAGGCTGGGCGGTGAACTCCGGCTGGCCTGTTGAACCTTTGCCATGTTGAGCTCATGCTGTCGTCTCTCCCGCGCCTCTGCAGATTGGCGCTCCCGTTCCTCTCGCTTTTGCTCCGCCATGTACTGCAGGTACTTGTCCAGGTCAGTCTCCATCAGCTTTTGTAATGCCTGCTGCATTACCGGGTCAGCAACCATGGACAGTCCAGTACTGGCCGTTTCCGGGCGAGTACTTTCAGAAACTCTGGGATTGGGGTCCACACTGACAGTCTCTGGCGTAACTGTTGCAGCAGGGCCCGCAGGATGCTCAACCTCCGTATGCGCAGAATCTTCAGTCTCTGGTTCCCCTTGACTTGGGTCAGATGGGCTGGTATCCACTTCAGCGGACACCCCCGGCTCCCGCAGTTGCTGGGTATCCCATTGAAACAATTCCGTTACCAGGTCCCGTTGCGTCTTGCGGCCGACATCAATGCCTCTCTCTTGACAAAGATTTTGCAGGTCCGCCAGGCACATTTTCTTGTAGTTCCCGGACATTTCCATGCCAAATAAAATAAAACTTTTGGGGAGGGGTACTGGCTACACAGTCTCTCTGTATATATAAAAAATATATTGCCTTCCAGCTACACCAACGAATTAGTTCGTTTCTCGATAGCGCTAGCGCTATCGTAGATACTTTCAGCACAACACAGGTCCCAACCGCTGCCTAACACTGTCACATGAGCCCTAGTGGCTGACCGCACTTAGCCTTCTAAACGGTGCCAGCGCACAGATCGTGCGAACTCTGGTCGCAGTCAATGCGCAGGAACCGTTAAGAATTAGCCGCAGACAACTCAGAAGGGAGCCTGTGAGACACGGGTAATTACAACGTCACCTACTGGTTCAGAGTAAACTGCCACCACCGCGGTTACCATGGGACCGTGGAGCCCATTAACTGACTAATCCTGCGAATAAAACGGTTAAACACACGATATTCTGTCTAGCCAACAACAAACAAACAGTAGCGTATCTTCAGAGACCCGGGATCAGTTCTGTGTGTGCTGATAAGCAGGGTAGCAGACAGTGAATGACTTGGAGAAAGTCGTTTATTCACGCAATATAAATAATTAATATATACAGACAATTATTAAAATCAACAATTATTAAAACAGTAATAGCCAGTATGAAAAATAAAAGAAGGGAGAAAAATACTTAGTTCCTGGAAAGATGTCCTTTTTGTGGGAAAAATCAGTTCTGGATTTCAATCAAAGTTCAGAGTTCAGACCAGGTGGATGCCAGCATATCCTCAAGCTGGCATCTGATGAATTCAAGATGTTTCAGTGTGGAGGACACTGAGTTTGGGTCCTCTGCCATTCTTATGCCCCTGCTTCAGTAGGAGGGAGTGAGGGCGGGGAGCCATACACCCCCTTAGAAGATGAGATGAGCCCTCTCCTTATCCTGGGGGCTAGAAATCATATCTACCCATATATGGGCTCTAACTCACAGAACCGTACAGGTCAGGGCAGATTTATTAACATTTTCAGGTCTGTCTCGATTTACCCAGCGCCCTGATACCAGACATGAGGGGTGGGACCCCTGTGGTATCATCAGGGCATTTTCAAACTGCCTAACTGGCAGTCCTTACCTCAGAATGTTCTGAAACTTCCTCAGAACCAGCACCGGGGCTCATGCTACACTTCCCCCACGTTTGGTGAAGCTGCCATCTCAGGAACCCCAGAAATATTACAGATCTGGGAAGTTATGGATTATGCCATGAGACTTCAGGTTTATTCAGGGTGTGTTCTAGCTGCTAACAGCTGACTTTCCTTTGATCTTTACTAGGGAGCAAAGTGTCAAGACCTCCCGTGGATTCGTAGCCTGCCTGGCTGTACCTAGGCATCCTTTGGTTAATTAACATCTCCATGAGATCAGCTAAGTGTCACCTGGTTCCCAGAACCAAAAGGGGAATTGTGCCTTCCACAGGGAATATGTCCAAGCTAATTAACACCTTCCCCCAGGCTGTCACTTCAGCTAAGACAGATCCCCCAGCTGTTCCTAGGCAGAGAGATACTACACATCAAATCTTGGTTCTATTGATCTGAAGCGCAATCGATGCAGGAATCGAGTGCGATCGTTCTTTTCTTCACGGGCGGTTCCAGGACGCGCCTGCGTCCCCGCAATCGTCCGTGACAAATACTAATTGCCTGGCTGTCCTGGTGGTCTTTCATGCAGTCAGACTTGAGTCAAACATCTGATCTGCATGCATTTTCGGGGTCTATGTTTCTCTTTTAGACTAACTTCTGAATGTCGCATTAAATGCACCGTTTAGCTGCCGGATGGCCAGGGTCAAGCGCCTTCCAGTTGCAAAATAAGGCAACCAAATGGGAACTTTTGTAACCACAAGCCGGTTTACACGCGGTGCAGTTACTGCCTGGTTAAAACCCACTGCATGTCACGTCTAGGGCCGGCTGCTCGGATGCTCAGGGCTGGCTGTAAGCACCCTACACATAAACAGGAGCCGCGGACAAGCAGTTCTGTGCTCTGCTGTCAGCCGTTCCTCTGAAAGTGCCTTTAGCAGCCAATTTAGCGACTTGCAAGTGCTCCAGGCCAAGTTATTTTACCACATTTTTTTATTTCTTCTTTGTTAGATTTCCTAGCTTTTAATTAATACTGCTGTAATGTGTATTTATGGCCTTCTGTCACTAGGGGGCAGTGCGAGATAATAACAGAGGACTTCTGCTTTCAGTTTCTGTATTTTATGTTAGCAGGAAAGGATCAAAGCGTTCCAATATAATTACAGCACAACGAATTCCGCTGTTTGAGATAATTGCACTGCTTTTGACTTCAAACGAGAAAACTGTATTGAAGCTGCTAATGGGTTAAATGATATACCAGACAAGAAAAAACATGGACTTAAAAGTACATAGTTTTGTCAGAAATGTTATCCAGTGGAGGATTGCGTCCTCCGCCCCACCCCACCCCCACAGGCAGCTTCTGTTTCTTTGGAAATTGGCCCGGACTAGGCCCCACAGCAGTGTGCATGCTGTGAGCACAAGTGTTTCACAGAAGATTAGCGGGAAAGCCAGGCAATGAGCATTGTTTAAAGGGATACTTGTAAAGAATACAGAGGCACCAGCTAGAATAAAATATATTAAAAACAATATAAAATGGGGGCAGAGGTAGACTTACCTCCCCACAGAAGACAACAATAGTGTATGCCTGAGGAGGCGGGCGTGGACCCGTGAAACGCGTTGCAAAATCGGTTGCAGTAAGAATAAATGTTACTTTTGATACACTATTGTGTCTTCTCTGGGGAGGCAAGTCTACCTCTGCCTCCCATTTTATATTGTTATCCCTATCACCTTGGGTTCCCTTTGAAAGGAAATAAATATGGCATCCCTCTCACCTCAGTTGTACTTTAAAACTATCCTGTATTTAGATCAGTTAAAAAAACCATAATCCTTTGCTTATACAGTAATAGTCTTTAAAAGCTTGCTGGAATTAGTATTTAGACATTTCTAAACTATAAACTTACACAAACATGCAGCCAGTGGGGTCAGAAATAAAGATTTTGCTATGGAGAAATATAAACAGATTTAAGTTATAAAGAAATAAGACCAGATTTTTTACTTAAAGGACAACCATAGTGAGAGGTATATGGAGGCTGCCGTATTTAGTTCCTTTTGAACAATACCAGTTGCCTGGCAGCCCCTCTGGTCTATGTGGCTGCAGTAGTGTCTGAATAACACCAGAAACAAGCATGCAGCTAATCTTGTCCAGATCTGGCAATAATGTCAGGAACACCTGATCTGCTGCATGCTTGTTCAGGGGCTATGGCTAAAAGTATTAGAGGCAGAGGATCAGCAGGACAGCCAGGCAACAAGTCTGGCAGCCTCCATATTCTTCTCGTTGCAGTTGTCCATTAAAGGGAAGATCTGAGGTAAAATTAATTTTAAAAAAAGTTCTACTTACCCGGGGCTTCCTCCAGTCCCTGGCAGCCGTTAGGTCCCCTGCCGCAGCTCCGTTCCCAGGCAGTGGCCCGGGATCCCCTCCATTGGAGGTCGACGACTTCTGTGTCTGCTCAGGCTCCAGACCACGTGAACGCGATCACAAGCTGCATGCGCAGAAGATGCCGACCTGGCGAGGTCAGCATCTCCAATGGAGAGTACCACCGGGCCACCGGCTGGGAGCGGAACTGTGGCGAGGGACATATCGGCTGCCAGGGGATCCCCCCACTACCCCGGATCTTCCCTTCAAGCCTTTTACAAAATCCAGATAAAACTTGACTGATAAGGGCCACCTCTGGTGAGAATCTAGTGTGTGTACAGTGGCCCCCGATGTCCCTCGGCAGGTCAGCGTGCAATCCATCTGGGGGATTGACCCTACAGAGAAATGACTTATGGCATTGTTCTCCCCACTCACTCCGCCCACTGTGTGACGTCACTCCTGCACTGCTCTCTTGCTTTTTCTCCCCACTCCCCATAGCAAAAGAACACATACTGTAGCTACATTCTGGGACCTGCATCGTCACTTAAGGTGGAAAATACTTAAGGAAACAATTTATGAGATCAGTTTGTGAATCAACCAGTACTTACCAAAAATGTAAAACACGTAAGCCCAGTCCATGTAGTAGCAGATTAAGCCAGAGAGAGGAAGAGAAACAACTGTTCCAAGCTGTGCCCCTGAAAGACAAATGATCCAACTTACTACAATGTTTATATTGAAGGTTCTAATAAGCCTGTAGTTTAGAAGGCAATAGAACAGATCTACATGGCAGCTCCTATAGCTATTATAAGCCAGGAGAAATTCCAGTGAAAGAAAGGATGCTTAGGTTTATTTAAAGCGGAATGAAACCCAGCATTTATTCTTTGCTCTAATAAATTATTTACAGCATATTATATACAACCAGCATTTTTTTTTACTAGAACAGCATTCAAAGGGTTACACACAGGACTTAGAAGCTTCCCTGCCAGCAAAGCTGCAGGCATCCGAACTTGAGATAATGTTATCTTGTGTTTAATTGTATCAAGTGAGGAATGTAAATAAACACTTCTCTGACACTGCAGGCTCTGCTGAACAAAGTCAGACAACCAGAAAGAATTTCTGGTTGCGTTAGAACATGAATAAAGCAGTTATAAATAAAATGCAAAGTCAGCTTTCAGAGCAAAAAAAGTGTACTTTGGGAACGTATAATTTCTAAATGAATATTAATACTTATGCACAAAAGAAAATATGATAACCGTATGGCATAGAAAAAGTAGGAAACCATGTTTTTATTGAATATTATGTCAGGGTTTTATACCGCTTTAATGATTAAAGCTGGCAGTTTACTCAATGAACCCCACCAGTATAACTGAAATTCTCAAGGCTGATGTGCAGGACTGATCAACAGTAGATGGAAAGCTTTCATTTTCCAGTCATTGCTGCCTAAGGGCCGGTTTCCACTACTAAATGATGCGAATGCGGCTACCTAGCCGCATCGCATCACTTCCGCCGCCGGCCGCATTACTTCCACATCTCCCGATGCGGAAGTCAGTGGTGGAGATGGGACGTGGCTGCAGATTCTCGGATCGCTCCGCACATCATGCACACAGCGGAAACTCTTCCATTGCTGTGCATGTGTTTCAGGACACCTGCGGTGCGATGCGGCTATGTAGCCGCATCGCACTACTCCTAGTGGAAACGGGCCCTTAAGAAGGCACTGAAACCAAAGTTTAACATGTTTGTCACACAAATGTCTAATTTTGGATTATAATTTTTTTTTACAAATCGAATTTGTCACATTTAGGCAGAATAATTCAAAAGAGATCACAAACTTTAAAGCACCATTGCATACCTCCCAGCTGTCCCGATGTGCCCAGGACATTCCTGGGTTGGGAGTTATGGTTCCGTGTCCTGCTGCATGCCCCAGCCCCGTGCTCTCCCAGCATATAATGCAGAGTAAGCAGAAGCAGTGCGTCTATCACCTGCTTCAGGGGAGTCCAGCAATATGCGGCCTCTGCTCACCTTTCCCTCTAGAGCCTGGCATCTCCATCTCCCCACATGGCCCATAATTACGCAGCGCAGGAGAAGCGGACACTAGATATAGAGGTGAGTGGTGATAGGAGGAAGCACATCGCTGGACTCTGGTGGACCAGGAGAGTGATACTCTGCATTATATGCTGGAGGTGCACAGGACGGGTCACTATCACCACCTGGGAAACATTATGGGGTGGGGGGGGGGGGGGGGTAAACCACTAGACCACCAGGGAAGCTTTATTAGGGAGGGAGGAAAAAAAACAGACATCAGTGAAGCTTTACTGGGGAGGGTGGGGTCAACTAGACACCAGGGAACTTTATAGGAAGACCATCACATGTAAAATCATGGCATGGCTAAAGGCGTGGCAGGGGAGGGGCTTTGTGTCACTTTTTCCTGGCTCCAAAAGTTGAGAGGCCATTGTAGGATTGTTTTGTTCTCCACAATGTGAAAAAGGTTTAGCACTCAAGAAAATGTTAGTGGAATTATTATATACTGTACTAACCTGCATAGGAAAGACTTAACAGTCTATTACGCTCAAGAGGTGGAGCCCAGGAGGACCACATGGCATGCATGGATGGGAAAGTCACGCCCTGTGCAGATATTGGTTTAGATTAATTATGATTTACAATTAATGTGCATCGGTTATTTGACTATGCATAATTACTTCAATCACAGGCCTTAAAGGAAACCTGTAGTTAGAGGGATAAGGAGGTTGACAAATGTATTTCCTTTAAGCAATGCAGATTGCCTGGCTGGCCTGCTTATCTTGTGCTGCTAATATTTTAAGCCATAGCACCTGAACAAGCATGCAGATTCGAGGTTTCAGACAGAAGTCTGACTAGATTAGCCACATGCTGTTTCAGGTATGTGATTTCATTAAGATTCTACTGGTGGCAGAAAGATCAGCAGGACAGCCAGGCAATTGGTATTGTTTAATAGTAAATAAATATGGCAGCCTCCACATTTACAGTACATTTTCATTTCAGGTTCCCCTTAATAAATAACTTTGCTCTCAAAAGTTACTCACTATAGCTATGTGTACATATACTATGGGCTTGATTTACAAAAGAGTGCTAACTGTTAGCACGGCCGTTTTTCGCGTTCAATTAAAACGTTTGTGTGAAATCGTTATCGTTTTTGCGCGCAAACACGAATTTCAATAAACGCTAACGATTTTGTGCGAAAATGTTTAATTGCGCCCAAACGCGAAAATTCGCGCGAAAGACGGCCGTGCTAACAGTTAGCACTCTTTTGTGAATAATGCCCTATGTGTCCACATTCCAGGTGCTGCAAGAAATGACAGGTTATATCTCATTACGATGGGCAAAATTAACTTTGGGGGCTGACCCCTGACCCCCCCCCCCCCCCCCCACACACACACACACACACACCCGAACCAGAGTGGACCCCTTTTGTTTCTGCTAAATTCTCCCAGCTCCTGGCTGCCACTCGATTCCTGATAGAAGTGAATGGAAAAAGATAAGAAAAAGGAGCGGAAGATAAGAGAATGGAGTGCGGAATCGAGCTGCAAAAACGATCGAGAGGAGAATCGAGCAGCAGAAACGAACCATGTATTCCCAGCGTAAGCTCCGCTGCCCACACTCTTCATGGCCTAGGACAGCGATGGCGAACCTATGGCACGCGTGCCAGACCCGGCACGCATAGCCTAATCTGCTGGCATGCCAACGCTGCTTATGAACTGGCCGCAGCGTCTACTAGACGCCGCCGCGCCAGTTCATAGCCCGCAGCCCCGCAGTCTCCCGGGAGGCAGAGCAGGGCTATGGGAAGATGACGTCTGAAGCCCTGCACTGGAGACTATTTGTGTCTCCAGTACAGGGCTTCGGGCACCATCTTCCCGTAGCCCTGCTCTCTGCCTGTCAGCGTGGGAAACTGCAGGAGGAACGTCCGGGGGAGATGCGCGCCAGAGCCCGGCCGAGAGAGAAGACTTCTGTCAGGTGAGTACATTACTTTTTTTGCAGGTGAAATGCGGCCCACTGTGTTATTTTCTGCTAAAATGTTTCCCACATTGCATTTATTTTCTGCTGAAATGTTGCTCACATTGCATTATTTTCGCGTGAAATGTTTCCCACATTGCGTTATTTTCTGGTGAAATGTGCCCCACTGCGTTTATTTATTGGTGAAATGCTGCCCACTGCATCCATTTTCTGGTGAAATGTGGCCCACTGCGTCTATTTTCTGGTGAAATGCGGCCCACTACGTTTATTTTCTGGTGAAATGTGGCCCACTGCGTTTATTTATTGGTGAAATGCTGCCCACTGCGTCTATTTTCTGGTGAAACGTTGCTCACATTGCATTATTTTCTGGTGAAATGTTTCCCACATTGCGTTTATTTTCTGGTGTCCGGGGTAACTGTTGCTGCATTTATTATTTAATGGTCATAGTTGGCTATATTTGCTTCTTTGGGGTTACGGTATACTAATAAATAGCATCACACAGTTTCTGCACACCCATGATGTGAATCCTCGTTTCAGCACATCATGGCGTAAACACTGCTTTCTTATGCCTCGCTGTTGCATCATTATGTTAGCTCCGCCCATACAATGTCATGGCCATGCCCATTTTTAAACCTAACCCCCCCCCCCATATTAGTGTAATTATGAAATTATCAGCAAAAAGGCCAGATTTGTGAACATAATCTACAAAGATGATGCCTTCAGCACTAGGGTTTTTTCCAGATCTGTACAGTGAGAGGTTTCAGGATTACATCAAATATTTTTTAAGATAATGGACACCTCTCTCTACAGAACTAAATCAATAGATCCCGTTGGATATCTTCTGCATCTATGGAGATAAGCAGTGATGGTGTTCAGGATCAGGAAATATTCTTAACATAGGGGAGAGGCTCTTATCAGATTTATAAAGCTAGCTGCAGATCACTCAGGTAGTCTAAAGGTCCGTACACACGCCGGACTGGAGGCAACGACGGGTCCGTCGTCCCACTGGGTGGGCGTTCCAACGACAGTCCGGCGTGTGTACGCACTGTCAGCGGACTGATACGGCTGTTTCTGAGTGATCCGCAGGGCAGATCGCTCAGAAACAGCCGTATCAGTCTGCAGACAGACTGTACACATGCCGGACTGTCGCTGGAACGCCCACCTAGCGGGAGGTGACGACGGACCCGTCGTTGCCTCCAGTCCGGCGTGTGTACGGACCTTAATGAACAGTTCTATGTAAATGATTGGCTAGGTCTTTTGCAACTGTCACATCAGGTAACGGTAATAGCAACTGTGGGTGGGGTGCTTCTGTCGGAAGATGCAGAGTGTGACCATAGAAGCCTCATATACAGGTATTACTTGTTTTCAGCAGGAGTTCCTCACTCCTTTCTTCATCCACGCCGTACAGTCCATCTCCTTGCGGCTCCTGTCCCTCATGTCATGTGACATGCATCAGATGTTGCAAGGAGTTTCACTGTACGTCGTGGTTGAAGAGAGTGAGGAGGACATTTAGCTCCTGCTGAAAACAGTTAATGTATGACGCTTCCACTGCCATGCTCAGCAAGGGTTCCAAATCATAGCAAATCTATATACAGTACGTTATATATATATATATATATATATATATATATATATATATATATATAAAAATTGTGTGTGTATGTGCCTCCATCATTCGAAAACGCAGATTTCAACAAAATTTGATATACAGAACCCTTACTACCTGGGATGATATGTTCTGGGGGTCTCACGCCCCCCTCCCCCTCTGCACACCTGGGCAGAACCACAAACAGCCAATCAGATTTCACCCATTCACATCAATGGAAAAACATGTAAAAGGCTGCCATTCTCACAGTGATCAAGCGAGAGTCCCCACACTTGGAACAGCTGGTCACTTGGGAACAGATATGACAAATTCTGTGAAAGTGGGCGGAGCATAAAACAGCTAATCAAATTTCAACCATTCACTTTCAATGTTAAAATATAAACTGCAGCCATTCTTACACTGTTAATTGCAGGGTTCTCAAACTTGGCACACTTTCTCACTGGGTGAATGGGATTAATATTCAGGAAAATAGGTGGAGCCTACAACAGCCAATCAGAATTCACCAATTAATTTTTTAAGGGGAATATTTATCTTGCTGCTATTCTTATACTGTTAACGGCACAGGCCTCTAACCTGGTACAGTCGGT
This sequence comes from Hyperolius riggenbachi, assembly GCF_040937935.1. Taxonomy (NCBI): domain Eukaryota; kingdom Metazoa; phylum Chordata; class Amphibia; order Anura; family Hyperoliidae; genus Hyperolius; species Hyperolius riggenbachi. Next base: position 82,299,254 of record NC_090648.1, on the reverse strand, counting down.
CACTGGGTGACTGGGGGTTCAAATTCTGAAAAGGGGGTAGAGCCACTAACAGCCAATCAGAGTTGTTTGATTTTAATGGTAAAATTTCAACTGCTTCCATTCTCACATTATTGATGCCAAGGACCCCATAGCTCACAAACTTGGTCATTGACTGACTGTGTCAAGGTTAGAAAAAAGTGGCCGGTCCAAACAACAACCAAATACATACCCGTGCGGGAGACTTGGGTGCAGGATACAGCCGGTATATGGCTGATCCTGCTGCTGCACAAGTCCCGGCCGTGCTAATTACTATTCCCCCTCCAGGTTGCCATGGATGGTGGGGAATGAAATAATTCAACTTCCAGCAATTGCTGGAAGCCGAATGATTGTGTTTTAAAAGTAACTTCAGCTCCGTCTTCTGACGTCGCCGAAGTTACTCCCTGTGCGCCCAAGCAGGCCCAGATTTACCTCACAGGAGCCTATAGGCACAGATGTTCTGGCACCCTAGACTTCGCTCTTCCTGAACCTACAAACCCTCACCGCATCACAACAAGTGTGCTGGCTGGCCAAGCTGTCACTTCTCCCTTACTACCATTGCCTGTCATAGGTATCTACAGGTAGCTATAGGTGCCCCTTAGTATTAGGTAACCAGAGGAACCTTAGTAGTAAGTGCTGGTAGCTAGGGGTGCCCATGACTGAAGGGAGATCTCATCAGTGAAATGCTGAGAGCAGGGTGAGTAACCTCTTATTCACACTCCACTCCATTCAGGACTCTGCATAGGTAAGGAAGGAGGGAGCCGCTCGGGGAGGGGAGTGAACCACCTTTCCATCATCAGGCGCCTGTAGGCATGTGCCTACAGTGCCTTATGGAAAATCCGGCCCTGTGCCCAAGTCTCCTGCACTGGATTCACTGTGTTCGCTTCAGCTAGGCTCTTAATAAATCCAGGCTAGGTTTTCAGAGTGAGTAGGTCACTTAACACAGACAAACAAACACAGAACATTTATATCGCGCTTTTCTCCTGGCAGGCTCAAAGCGCCAGAGCTGCAGCCACTAGGGCGTGCTCTATAGGCAGTAGCAGTGTTAGGGAGTCTTGCCCAAGGTCTCCTACTGAATAGGTGCTGGCTTACTGAACAGGCTGAGCCAAGATTACATCCTGTCATGATCTTCAGCTCAAGAGAACTATAGTGAATCGGGTATGAGCTAATAAAGCCTTTTCAAAAACAGTTGCCAATATTTAATAAAAATAAAATGTTTACCTCTCCCAATCCTTCCAGTACTCGAACTGCTATGAGGTAGCCCACTCCTAAATCCGCTGCCAGTGGCGTTAAAAGCGTTAGTACAGCAGTTCCCAGAACGCCAAATCCCAGCAGAAACTTGCCACCAATTTTACCCGCTAAGTATCCCCCCGGGATCTGAGTAAATATATAGCCATAGAAGAAAGCGCCAAGTATCCAGCCTTGGGTATCGGCATCCCAGTCGTATTTTTTGCCCTAGAAAAAGGGAAATGAAAGCATGTGAATGAAGTATGTACGGATTATCATGAACAATTCACTTATTGCCTCAATGATGAAATGTAATTTAAGGAAAACCTGAAGCAAAAAAACACTTATGAGATGATGACTTGTATGTGTAGTACAGCTAAGAAATAGAACATTAGTAGCAAAGAAAAAAAAGTCTTATTGTTTTTCAGTACAGAAAGAGTTAGAAAACCTCAGCTATCTATGCCAAAGAGATTCTCTGAGCTCTTCGACCCATATTGTCATGTTTTCTGAAGCACTAAAACAGCGAAGAAACAGTGAGAGACAGCTTGGGATAAGGTTTTACTGCAGGAAAGCTCAAAGAGTAATTATTTCTGCTTTGTTTTTTAGCTTAAAAGACAAAGGCCTCAATTCACGGAGCTTTATCAAACGTTTCATAATTTACCTCATGGGTAAAATCTACTTTTGATTTCACTAAAGTGTTATAGATTTATTGAACGTTTTATCAATAAAACATTTGATAAATATATAACACCTTTGTGAATTCAAAATTAGATTTTACCCATGAGGTAAATTATCAAACGTTTGATAAAGTGTTTGATAAAGCTCTGTGAATTGAGGCCAATGTGTGGTTTCTAAACTGCAAATATGACAGAATGATGCAATGTTAGGCCTCTTTCACAGTGCGACGTTAAAGTCGCACGTTAGAAAATGTTTTAGGCAGGGAACTCATGTTACTCAATGGGCTAGTGCACACTTACTGTGGTGTTCGCACGCAGGAAAAAAAACTGACATTCTGCATCCTGATTCTGCACATTTTGTTAGTTTTCTCTATCAACTACATCAGCTGCTGTGAAAAAAACGTGCGCGTTTTCCTGGATAGAAACACACTTGGTGTGCAGAAAAAGTATGCAGGAAAACGCGCACAGAAAACTGAAAGACAAGTGTGTTCCCTGCCTTAACGCAGACTAACGCACAGCAATAGTAAGTCTGTGCAACATTCACAGTGCACACGTTGCGTTGTGTGTAACGTGTAGCAATATTTAGAAAGTGCTGCATGCTGTGCGTTTTAGCAATACATCTGTTCTGTTCTGTGTGTTGCACATGCTCAGTAATGTTTTTTTTAAAAATGTAACGCATGCTCCGTTTTCGTTCCATCACTTTGCGACTAAAACGGCGCACCAAACGCAGGGCTAAAGAATGTACTATAACGTCCAAGTTATAGTCTTTGAATGCGTTGCATTAGGGGCACATTATACGACCTTAACATCTCATCAAACGTACCGTCTCACTGTGAAAGAGGCCTAAAAGTGAACCCGAGGTGAGAGTGATATGGAGGCTGCCATATTTATTTCCTTTTAACCACCTTGGCGTTCTATTAAGATCGCCAGGGTGGCTGCGGGAGGGTTTTTTTTTAATAAAAAAAAAAAACTATTTCATGCAGCCAACTGAAAGTTGGCTGCATAAAAGCACCACTAGAGGGCGCTCCGGTGGCGTTCTTCCGATCGCCTCCGGCGCCCAGAATAAACAAGGAAGGCCGCAATGAGCGGCCTTCCTTGTTTTGCTTACATCGTCGCCATAGCGACGAGCGGAGTGACGTCATGGACGTCAGCCGACGTCCTGACGTCAGCCGCCTCCGATCCAGCCCTTAGCGCTGGCCGGAACTTTTTGTTCCGGCTACGCTGGGCTCAGGCGGCTGGGGGGACCCTCTTTCGCCGCTACTCGCGGCGGATCGCCGCAGAGCGGCGGCGATCGGGCAGCACACGCGGCTGGCAAAGTGCCGGCTGCGTGTGCTGCTCTTTATTTGATGAAAATCGGCCCAGCAGGGCCTGAGCGGCAGCCTCCGGCGGTGATGGACGAGCTGAGCTCGTCCATACCGCCCGGCTGGTTAAACAAGTTGCCTGTCAGTCCTGCTGATCTATTTGGCTGCAGTAGTGAAGTGAACTGAATTACACCAGAAACAAGCATGCAGCTAATCTCATCAGTTCTAACAATATTGTCAGAAACCCCTGACCTTCTAACAGAAAATTGTATGGTGTGTACCTAGCACTAGATTGACGAAAATGTCAGATATACCTGATCTGCTGCATGCTTGTTCAGGGTCTATGGTTGACAGTATTAGAGGCAGAGGACCAGCAGGGCAGCCAGAAAACTGGTATTGCTTAAAAGGAAATCAATATGGCAGCCTCCATATTATTCTCATCTCGGGTTCCTTTTAACAGTTTATAGATTTTAAATGCCAAAAATAAATATCTATTTCCAAACCCTTATCTGTAATATTTTTTTTCTGTGGCAAGAAGTTGCATTGGCCTAAAGTGAACCAGAGATGAAGCACCCTCATGTATTTTACCATATATATCAGTGGGAAAATTAGAGAAGACACCTACCCTGCTGTCTGTTTCATTCTTCAATGCTCAGCCTGCTTCTAATCAGCCATGATAAAATCCTTGACTGAGCATTCAGTTTGGCTTTGTTTAGGAATCATTATAGCCAAGTCTGTCTTCTCTGTCTTTTCAAGCCCAAGCCTGCCCCCTTGTGGCTCTGCTATAATGACTCAGCTATAATGATTCCTAAGCAAAGCCAGACTGAATGCTCAGTCAGGGATTTTATCAGGGCTGATTAGAAGCAGGCTGAGCAGAGAGGAATGAAACAGAGCAGGGTAGGTATTTTCTCTAATGTTCCCACTGATATATATGGTAAAATACATGAGCGTGCTTCATCTCTGGTTCCCTTTAACCACTTCCACACCATGACATTTTATGCTGATCTGTGCAGCGTGGGCTCTCCAGCCCACAGCACAGATCAGCTAGCAGCCAGGGCGATCAGACTTCCCCCCTTTTTTCCCCACTAAGGGGATGTCCTGCTGGGGGCGTCTGATCGCCGCCGGCTGCTTGCGCTTGCGGGGGGGGGGCTCTTCAAAGCCCCCCTCCGCAGCGCTTTCTGGCCTCCTTCCCCTTCCCTCCCTCTCCCTCCCCCTGTGAGCGGCGCAGGACGGAAATCCGTCCTGCGCCTGATGGGATAGGCTTTAGCCTATCAGGTGCCGGCGGTCCCCAGCCAATCAGAGGCCGGGGATCGCCGATCTCCTCTACGGCGCTGCTGCGCAGCAGCGCCGTATACATGTAAACACCGGGGAAGATCTTCCCCGTGTGTTTACATTTACCCTGCGAGCCGCCGATCGGCTCGCAGGGTGTTCACGGAGACACCCTCCGTGAGCTGACATGGAACGGCCGCTCATACGAGCGGCCGTTTCCATGGTATACACTTCTGGATTCAGGGGCGTGTATATACGTACCGAGAATCCGGAAGTGGTTAAAGGACTTTTTTGGATGATTTCAACTGAAGGATTTTTTTTATTTTTTGCTTTTAACCAATCATGTGAATAAGTAAGGATCTGTAAAATACACCTTTTTTTAAAGGGGAACTGAAGTAAGAGGTATACGGAGGCTGCTATTTATTTCCTTTTAGTCAATACCAGTTGACTGGCAGCCCTGCTGGTCTATTTCTCTGCAGTAGTATCTGAATAACATCAGAAACAAGCATGCAGCTAGTCTTGTCAGATCTGACTTTAAAGTCTGAAACACCTGATCTGCTGCATGCTTGTTCAGGGGCTATGGCTAATAGTATTAGAAGCAGAGGATCAGCAGGGCTGCCAGGCAACTGGTATTGCTTAAAAGGAAATAAACATGGCAGCCTCCATATACCTTTCTTTTCAGTTCCCCTTTAAAGTATCACTTTGGGCAACAGAGGAAAGGAATATAGGGAACCATTCGTCCTTTACCTAGAAGGGATGACCATTTGCCGCTTTCTTTCTGTCCATAAAAAGACACCAGCTAGCACAACTGCCCTTTTCAGGGGACTGGAGATGAGGAGGAGACCCTTGTCGCTCAATATTGTGATCAGCAAGTTGGTAGGTCGCTTTGTTCTGCATTATGCTCTGATAAAGGACCCTCTTCCGTGGATTTCATTACAAAGACAATGGTATAATAACCTGTTTGGATATTTTGCACTGTGATCAGGTTGCTTTGAAAAGTATAACCACTACAGAGATATTAGAGTACGCGATTTGCAAACTTGGAAAATGATCATCTCGCTGATCCGATTGCTTGTGCATACTTCCTTCCCCTCTCATCCAGAGATGAAACAGTCATTACAGAACAGAGATTAATGGCATTGCCTCTGTCAAGGAAATCCTGGAACATGCTCATTAGGACAGCAGCAAACAGGAACACACACACGGTCACAAAAAAAACCTGTATGGAACCTTATGGAAGTTTGTCTTCTTAAAACAGAAGGCATTTGCGAATATTCAGACTGGAGTGAGCATTTGAGGTTTCCCACAATGCATCACTGTTGAATATGCAAATCATCCCTTTGATGTCCCTGAAAGCTAAACACACCTTCAGAACCGCTGGAATGCAATGATGTGTTGGCTTGTTAATTGTACAGAGCCTTACTAATCCAACATGAATACAGAAAGTCTCGCATTGTTTGATCCTCATCAGTGCATGGCATGGATTAATGTGGCATTCTATGGGGTAGGACTTCAAACACCCAGAGTAAGGGCTTAAGGCCCATACACATGTCTGATTTTTGCGAACGACGGGTCGTTTGAACGTCCCGTCGTTTAGTTGTCCGCACGCCAAATCGGGCGTGTGTACAGACTGTCGTTCGCGTGATAAGAGTGAGTTTGAGCGATCCGCTCAGACGTGTGTATGGGCCTTTAGACACACTATAAATCGCAGTAAAATTGCACAATTTTACCGTGATTGTGATTTTAATGTAAGTCATTTTTTTTTAAAAAAGCTCTCAGAAACCTCTGATGGCCAAAAATCACTCAAAGATTGCCCAGCAAGCTCATGGTGAACCAGAACTTCTTGGAGTGTTTAACTGTCTTATGAAAAGACTACTTGTCTGGTTATTGTATTGATCACATGTCAGTTTTAAGGGGCCCATACACCTAACTATTTTCCCGCCGATATACAGCAAATTTGATCACTGTGATCGAATCTGCTGTAAAATCGTTGCGCAAACACTGACAGAACAATCGATTTCCGTCCAAAATCAATCGTTCCCATCGATCCGTCCGTGCGGAAGATTTCCCTCATGCTGAAATCGGTTCACAATCTGTTTGCAGTAAAGGCAGCCATATGATCCCTCTCTGATCAGATTCGATCAGAGAGGGATCTATCTGTTAGTCGATCTGATGGCAAATCGACCAGTGTATGGCCACCTTAATACTTCTGATCTGCAGACATAAACTGAGCCTATGGCTTGAGCGGTTGTTCCAGCTCCACAGGTTTCTTGTTTAAGATATGTGTCTCAACTTAATAACACTACACTGTGGAGTCTGGCACTCCTAAAAGTAAATGAATAACTTGTAATTAAATCACATTTTAACCTGTGGAATACCCCAGGCAGATCAGGCCTAGGAGTTTATTCACAAAACATCTCTCATAAACGATCGCTCCTTAGCCCTGATTTGATTAACTTTTTTTCCTGAGTTTTCTCATAAGAGATGCTTTCCCATCACGGGCCCAGAATGAGCATGCAGATCAGATGCTTCAACTCCGACTCTACTGGCTGCATGCTCATTGTGGTTGTGCGACTGTAAAGCAGGGGTGTCAAACTCAAATAGATGCAGGATCGAAATGTATAACTTACACCAGGTCGAGGGCCAAAAGTCATTATTTCTCCCCTCCCTCCCCCCACACATTTGAAATGATCATGCAACACCTGACAATTTGCATAGCACGTTAGAGTCCGCGGTGCGACAAAAAAAAAAACACCCTCAGTATAGGTAGGTAGGTAGGTAGCCAGGTATAGGTGACCCCTGTATAGGTAGCCAAGATTAGTTGCCTCCAGTATAGATAGCCAGGCATAGGAGCCTCAGTATAAGTAGATAGGCATAGCAGGTGCCGCAGCATAGGTAGCCAGGCATTCGAGTCCCAGTAAAGGTAATAGCCAGACATAGGTGCTCCAATATAGGTAGCCAGGCATAGCAGGTGCCCCAGTATAGGTAATAGCCGGACATAGGTGCCCCAATATAGGTAACCAGGCACAGCAGGTGCCCCAGTATAGGTAGCCAGGCATAGCAGGTGCCCCAGTATAGGTAATAGCCGGACATAGGTGCCCCAATATAGGAAGCCAGGCATAGCAGGTGCCCCAGTATAGGTAATAGCCGGACATAGGTGCCCCAGTATAGGTAACCAGGCACAGCAGGTGCCCCAGTATAGGTAATAGCCGGACATAGGTGCCCCAATATAGGTAGCCAGGCATAGCAGGTGCCCCAGTATAGGTAATAGCCGGACATAGGTGCCCCAATATAGGTAACCAGGCACAGCAGGTGCCCCAGTATAGGTAATAGCCGGACATAGGTGCCCCAATATAGGTAACCAGGCACAGCAGGTGCCCCAGTATAGGTAGCCAGGCATAGCAGGTGTCCCATTATAGGTAATAGCCAGGCATAGCAGATGCCCCAGTATAGGTAATAGCCAGGCATAGCAGGTGCCCCAGTATAGGTAATAGCCAGGCATAGCAGGTGCCCCAGTATAGGTAATAGCCAGGCATAGCAGGTGCCCCAGTATAGGTAATAGCCAGGCATAGGTGCCCTCTATAGAAAGCCTAGACTTGCGCATGCGCAGTACAAATCCGCTCAGCTTCAGGACCCGGAGACCCGAGTACTTCTGAGCAGACCCAAAAAAGAACCCAACCGCAGATTTGTATGGAGGGGATGCAGAAAGGTAGGGGGAATCTCTAAGGGTACCAGAGCCTCCCCTCTTCTTAGGCGAGTAACATTTTTGTTTTAGAATGTTACAGAGAATCGGTATACTAGGCAAGGAACTAGAAGGAGATCAGATGTACACCATATTACTCTCATGAAACGCGACACCTTAAAGCGACTTACCGTGGAGTTATGAGGCTTCTGTGGATCAGCCGAATGATCTGGACATTCGTTGGCACTTTTGTTCACTTGCTGATTTGAGGTTGATCTCACCATGTCCACCAGTGCTACGCTCAGATTAACCCGCAGGGCATACACTATGAAGAATCCAAACAAGGCCACCAATGCCAGGTTGTACCGAGTAGAACAACACTTGGGAACTGGAACGGGGAGAGACATAGTTCATGCTGCTGCGGCACACCTGCAGCCGTATGTGCAGAGTACAGATTCCTGTCTACCTGATCCTTTGTTCTGTTTAGTTTTCTCATAACAAAGAGTTCTCTACTCTTCACTAAGCAACACGGATGTGGCAGAACATGATATGAGGGAGGAGGCGGTGCAGATCCAAATATCTAATAAAAGGCATTGCTTTGCATGAAATAAAAATATTCAGCATGGTTCCAAGTTATACAAATAGAAAGAATATAAAAGAAACACCTGATGTGCAGCATTCTTCAGGGTCTATGTGCTAAAGGCAATTTTATCCATTATGTTATATTGATCAAACAAAACAAACACAGAACATTTATATCGCGCTTTTCTCCTGGCGGACTCAAAGCGCCAGAGCTGCAGCCACTAGGACGCGCTCTATAGGCAGTAGCAGTGTTAGGGAGTCTTGCCCAAGGTCTCCTACTGAATAGGTGCTGGCTTACCGAACAGGCAGAGCCGAGATTCGAACCCAGGTCTCCTGTGTCAGAGGCAGAGCCCTTAACCAGTACACCATCCAGCCACTATGATCACAATTTCTGTTGAGGCTGGGTGCACACGTAACAGAGCGTGAAAGATCGCGTTTTCTGTCGTGTTTTTGTTTGTGTGCGTCTTTGCTGCATTTGTAATGTATTTGCATTAGAGTTTTTTTTTCGCAAATGCGTTTTTTAAAGTGTTTCGCATATGCGTTTTGTATGCGTTTTTCAATTGCATTTTATGTTAATCACTAGTAAGACAACAGGAAGCGGAAATACGTCACAAAACAAAAAAAATTGCATGAAAAACGCATAGCATTGCGTTACCCATTTACTTTCATTATGTGCGTTTTTGATGCGTTTTTGCATATTATGCAACAAAACCAGCATTTTTAAAAACGCACGCATACAAAATGCATATTTTTTTTATATGCGTTTTTTCCTGCGGCCCACAGACTACCACCAGTGGCAAGAACGACGCGTTTTCCGCAAAGGTTGCGTTTCTGCTAAGTGTGCACCTAGCGATAAGGGAAACCTGAGTGGAGGGGGATATGGAGGCTGCTAAATTGTTTTTCTTTTAAACAATACCAGTTGCCTGGCAGCCCTGATGATCTATTTGGCTGCAGTAGTGTCTGAATAACACCAGAAACAAGCATGCAGCTAATTTTGTCAGATTGACAAAAAATGTCAGAAACACCTGATATGCTGCATGCTTGTTCAGGGTCTATGGCTAAAAGCAATTGTATTCATTACTAGCTGACCTAAACCCGTTTAAAAATGGGCTCTAGGTCTTTCACTGCCGGCCACGCGCGCACCCGTCCACCGCCGTCTCCTGCCGATACGGTGCAGGACATGCGCAGTAGAGCAAAAGCACTGACCCAGGGACAGGACGCAGGGACACTTGTATTTTATATATAGAGATGTTATTTTGATCACAGTTCCTCTTTTGGGTAGGAACACACTAGGCCAGTGATGGCTAACCTTGGCACTCCAGCTGTGGTGGAACTACAAGTCCCATGAGGCATTGCAATACTCTGACACCTCTAAGCTATAACTCGGGGAGGCAGAGGCATGATGGGATTTGTAGTTTTGTCACAGCTGGAGTGCCAAGGTTAGCCATCACTGCACTAGGCAGAAATGCTAGCGTTAACACACATAATGTAAGTCAATGGGATGCATGAAAAATGCCTGTTTGCGTTCTGCAATGTGCGTTTTTGTAAATGCTGAACTTGCTGCATATTTTTCCATAACGCATCTAAAAAGCACCTAATGTATGTCAATGGTGATGCAGAGGTATAGTTTTATCGCGTTTTGTATGCTTTAAAAAAAAAAAAGTTTAATGATGTATTTCCGCTTCCTGTTGATTTCCTAGTGATTAGCATAAAACACTTATTAAAAAAACGCATAGAGAACACATTTGAGGCCTGGAACCCACTAGAAAACCCTATCGCTAATCGCAATCGCTAGCGTTTTGTATGAGCGGTTTGCAGGCGTTTTCAGGAGTGATTTTAAAAAGTGTTTTCAATTTGGCAGCGATTGTGTAGCGATTAGCGTTTTAATTCTGATTGGTCCTTTCAATTAATTTTAATTTTATTACAGTGTGCAGTAATTTCAAAATGCTAACTAAATCGCTCTGTGTAGGTTTTGATGAGAGATTATGCCAGCGTTTATATACTTTACATTGCAGATACGCTAACGCTAAACGCGAAAAATGCTGCATGTCCTGCGTTTTGCGATTTTGGTAATCGCAATCGCTCCAGTGGAATTTGGCCCATCTATTAACATAAGCTGAGCGTTTAGGGAAATTGCTAGCGGTTTGAATCGCTCCCTAAATGCTCAGAAAAATCACTCCAGTGGGTTTGAGCCCTTAGATTTATATGTGTGAAATGCAAACGCATTAAAATGCAAGCAAAACGCACACAAACTTATATGCAGCCAAATGCAACCTTTCACGCATTGCCTAGTGTGTTCCTACCTTTAAATGGTGAGGGATATGGAGGCTGCCATATTAGTTTCCTTTTGAGGGTAGGAACACACTAGGCAGAAACGATTTCCATAGCACATAGTGGAAAACGCATTTGCGATTCTACCTAGTGTGTTCCTACCCTACACAATTATTTTCCTTTTAACCCTCTGGGCGATACAATTATATCGCCCAGGAGGGGGCGCAGCACTATTTTTTTAAATTTTTTATTTTTTAAATCATGTAGCGAGCCCTGGGCTCGCTACATGATAGCCGCAGCGCAGCGGCATCCTCCCACCCACTCCGATCGCCTTCGGAGATCAGAGTAAGCAGGAAATCCCGTTCAGAACGGGATTTCCTGCTGGGCTTTTCCAGTCGCCATGACGGCAGGGCGGGATGACATCACCGACGTCATGGACGTCGTGACATCAGAAGGAGTCCCGATCCACCCCTCAGCGCTGCCTGGCACTAATTGGCCAGGCTGCGCAAGGGGTCGGGGAGGGGGGGGCTGCGCGGCATGGCTGGTAGCGGCGGATCGGCGGCGATCGGAAGTTACACGCAGCTAGCAAAGTGCTAGCTGCGTGTAACAAAAAAAAATTATGCAAATCGGCCCACCAGGGCCTGAGAACTCCTCCTGCGCGACATACCCCGAGCTCAGCTCGGGATTATCGCCCAGGAGGTTAAACAATGCCGGGTTGTGTGGCAGCCCTGCTGATCTATTTGGCTGCAGCAGTGTCTGAATCACACTAGAAACAAGCATGCAGCTAATCTTTTATGCTAGGTACACACCATACAATTTTCTGTTATACTTACCTGCCAGATCGATTTTTTCCAAAATGTCCCATCTTAATTTTGATCGATTTTTTCGATCAATTTCCATAGAAGTGAATGGAAATCGATTGGAAAATCAATCAAAATTGAGATCGGACAAATTGGAAAAAATCAATCTGGCAGGTAAATCTAACAGAAAAAAATTGTATGGTGTGTACCTAGCACTCGATTGACAAAAATGTCAAAAACACCTGATCTGCTGCATGCTTGTTCAGGGTCTATGGATAAAAGTATTAGAGGCAAAGGATCAGCAGGACAGCCAGGAAACTGGTATTGCTTAAATGAAATACCAGGCAATTTTAAGAAAATGAGATCTACTTAGCTGTGGCTTTCTCCGGCCCCTGGAAGCCTAGGTGTCCCTCGCCGCAGCTCCGCTCCAGGTCAGTCTCCCAGGGTCCCCTCCGTAGCAGCCGCCGACCCGGACGGGTTGGCAGCCTCTGCGCATGCACAAGCGCGCAACTGCTTTGCTCACATAGCCGTGAGCTTTGTGCGCTCTTAGTACTCTCGCGTCTGCACAGAACGCCCCCGGCTATGTAAGCGCAATCACATAACCCACAAAAAACCCACAAGGTTGTTGGCTCCGCGGACATGTGCACGAGCCCCTCAACCAGCATCATGGCCATTTCTGCTGAGGTGTCCCCACACTAGCGGTGGATGCAGTCGCATCCTACACATACAAGTGTGTCCATGGTTGCACATAATTCTAACTAGATAAAAAGCCTAAAAAAGACTTACTTGAAGTTGCCTGCAGGGTCAAGGGCCCAAAACCTTGTATGGTGTAGTTAGGCATCAGTGGGAACAGCAGACCCTCCCTGTGCTACTGCACTCAGCTTGTCAAACCTTGCAGGGAAATGGTAGATCACTTAGTCCAGCTGATCACTAACATGTGAGGTGCTCAAGAGGCTGAGCAGAAACACACAGAGCAAATTGCAAGCTGACCTGGGAAGAGGAAGGCCTCTTTTCCACGAACTGTTTCTAGACAGTGAAATGCCTCTCAAACTCACTGCTGCCTGGTAACTGCTTGCTGAGCACACAGCTCAACAGTCCGTGGAAAACCTGCCTTAGGCCTCTTTTCCACACGCCTCTCAAACTCTCACCACTGCTTGCTGCTGCCTGGTTACTGCTTGCTGCTGCCTGATAACTACTCACTGCTGCCTGATAACTGTTTGCTAAGCACACAGTTCAACTGTCCATGGAAAAGCAGCCTTAAATAGAACCTGAACCGAAAATAAAAAGACAAAATAACCATACACAGGTCATACTTACCTCCTGTGTAGTCTACTCCTCAATCTTTCTCCTCTCCTGCATCCTGTTTGTCCACTCTGATCAATGAAATTCTCTGTCCTCCATCTTGAAAATGGCCATTACCCCATAACAGCTTCCTGGTCAGCACACTGTTAAACTGTAATATCGCCTACTTGAGCCATATGGAAACATGGACATTACCTTGCACATTCAGTTGTAACTGACAGCTGCTGATATATAACTGACAGCAACTGGTATATTTCAGTTCTGACAAAATATTGTCAGAACTGGAAGGGATCACTGTAGGAAGAAAATGGTGAGCCTCTGAGAGGAACTGACGGTGAGGTTAGTACGTAATATTCATTTGCAGCTACGTCATGTGTTTATTTTAAATAATTTTACTCACTACAGGTTCCCTTTAAGCGGAGCAGTGCTTTTCAGCGCTGCTAGATTTGGGCGCAGCCGGCGCCTCCATAGACTACAAAAGGAATCACTCCTATTGCAGCGCTCAGTGAGTAACGTCGGCTCCATCAGAAGACGGAGCCGAGGTTGCTTAACCAGTTCGGCCTTTCTGGACGAGCTTTCTCGTCCAGAAAGGCACTGCTGCTTTCAATGCGTGGTGCGCACGCACCCGCCGCTAGCCCCCCGATCAGTGAATGGGAATATAATTCCCATTCACCGATCTAACTTCCCCGCAGAAATACCGACGCTTTCTCTCCAGAGAGCGTGGTATTTCTGCCCCCAGGAAACAACTCCTCTGAAATTTGGTTCCTGGATGCGAGATCGTTCGCATCCAGGACTTTTCTCACATGGCCATCTTGTGGCCAAATAGTAAACTGCACCCACATACATTTTTAATTAAAGAATTTGCTTATTTTACATGTAAAATAAGCAGTTTCCCTCCCACACCAAAAATTACCCACATACATTTTTTATTAAAAAATAAAATAAAAAAAATACAATTAAAAAAAAAAAAAACAACATAAATAGTTACCCAAGGGTCTAAACTTTTTAAATATACATGTCAAGAGAGTATGTTATTATATTATTTAAAATTATAAGCTTATAAATAGTGATGGACGCAAATTGAAAAAATGCACCTTTATTTCTAAATGAAATATCGGCACCATAAATTGTGATAGGGACATCGTTTAAATGGTGTAATTAACGGGACAGATGGGCAAATAAAATACATGGGTTTTAATTACGGTAGCGTATATTAATTTCAAACTATAATGGCCAAAAACTGAGAAATAATAAATTTTTTTCATTTCTTTCTTAATCTTCCTGTTAAAATGGATTTAGAAAAAAATAATTCTTAGCAAAATGTAGTACCCAAAGAAAGCCTAATTAGTGGCGGAAAAAACAAGATATAGATCAATTCATTGTGATAAGTAGCAATAAAGTTATAGGCGAATGAATGGGAGGTGAACGTTGCTCGGATGCATGAGATTTTCGGCACTGCGGCGCTGAACCGGTTAAAAAACACAATAATTCGGCCTTCAGCAATCGCTGGAAGCTGAATTATTTCATTCCCCCACTATCTATGGCGGCCTGGAGGGTAAATAGTAATTAAAATGGCCCGGACTTGTGCAGAAGCAAGATCAGCCATATGCCGCTGTATCCTGCGCCCAAGTCTACCGGCGCCGATTTCAAATGTACTCCCCTTTAAGGCCTCTTTTCCATGGACTGTTGAACTGTGTGCTCAGCAAGCAGTTACCAGGCAGCAGTGAGCAGTTACCAAGCAGCAGTGAGCAGTTGTGAGAGTTTGAGAGGCATTTCACTGCCTATCAACAGCTCATGGAAAAGAGGCCTTAGAAATCCAGTAGTCTGCATTCTATTTAATTCTGCAAATAATGTTCAATAGCAACCTCATTTCCACGAGCAGTTGATAGGCAGTGAAAAGCCTCTCAAACTATCACAACTGCTTGCTGCTGCCTTGAAACTGTTCACTGCTGCCTGCCCACGCCGCCATCCTCAGTCTTCTCAATCTCCGGTACCACGTCCCGTAACTTCGGCCAGTCAGGGCCAGCTGACGCAAGTGCAGTGCGTTCCCTGTGTACTGCGCAGGCGGATGCGTAAGGCAGGCGCCAGAGATATTTCCCGTGCATGCATAAAACTGTCCGCGTCTGGCCGAAGTTACGAGACCCGGTACCGGCAATAGAGAAGGCTGAGGATGGCGGCGTAGGGGCGATCCATGAGGATGGGGCTGGAGGAAGCCCGAGGTATGTATAAATTTATTATAATTATTCGTCTCTGAGACTCTTTAAGAGTGTAAAACCAAAAAAAGGCCAGATACTACGGACAGGGAATGCTCTGGATCCAATAGAGCCTTCACTGTCCTCTTTAGTGCTCCTCATTCCAGCGTCATCACCCCCGTTTAAGAGCCGACCATCTTCGGAAGTACACGGGAACACGAGTATTCCACCAACTGGTGGAGTACACACAACAAGGGTGACAATGCTGGAATGACGGGCAAACCCAAGATTTTCAAGGACGGGATTCCTGAAAGGTCTTCTTCAGCCACGCACTATACATTATAATAATATGGTAGGACATCATGCTGGGTACACATAATGCAATTTCCAGTCTGACCGAAAACGGGATCGATCAGGAGCAGTTTGTATACAGATAATAATGAGGACAGCCGACACTGGTAATGAAGCGGAAAGTGAAGCACTCACACAGCAGGGGCACAGGGCTGAGCTCATACCTGACTCTGTTAAGTTCCCCAGAGGCAGTGCTGTGAGCTGCAGGATACCTGCAGATATTCTGGTGTCTCAACTTGTGCCTTTCCCCAGACACTGCACTGGCCCTGGTCTAATGGATTCTGGGCAGCTGTAATCC
The DNA here is from genome assembly GCF_040937935.1 of Hyperolius riggenbachi. NCBI lineage: Eukaryota > Metazoa > Chordata > Amphibia > Anura > Hyperoliidae > Hyperolius > Hyperolius riggenbachi. The sequence continues at coordinate 82,283,287 of NC_090648.1, read as the reverse complement.
CCCCCCCCCCCCCCCTTGTGTTTGCCTATGAATGAGGGGAGCTAGAGAGGTCAGGGAAGAATCTATAGGTCCTCTACAGGTCCCAGTGGACCTTCCCTCTCCATAGGTAAGTATCTGACTTTTTTTTCCTGCCTTTACACTCACTTTAACCACTTGAGGACCCACCCTTTACCCCCCCCTTAAGGACCAGCGCTGTTTGTTGTGATCTGTGCTGGGTGGGCTCTGCAGCCCCCAGCACAGATCAGCGGGCACGCAGAGCGATCAGATCGCCCCCCTTTTTTCCCCCCTATGGGGATGATGTGCAGGGGGGGTCTGATCGCTCCTGCGTGCAGGCATGTTGCGGGGGTTGGGCACCTCAAAGCCCCCCTCCGCGGCGACATTCACCCCCCTCCCTCTCCTACCTCTCCCCCCGGTGATCCGGGCTGCACAGGACGCTATCCGTCCTGTGCAGCCAGTGACAGGACGTCCCCTGTCACATGGCGGCGATCCCCGGCCGCTGATTGGCCGGGGATCGCCGATCTGCCTTACGGCTCTGCTGCGCAGCAGCGCCATACAATGTAAACAAAGCGGATTATTTCCGCTTGTGTTTACATTTAGCCTGCGAGCCGCCATCGGCGGCCCGCAGGCTATTCACGGAGCCCCCCGCCGTGAATTGACAGGAAGCAGTCGCTCGCGCGAGCGGCTGCTTCCTGATTAATCAGCCTGCAGCTGGCGACGCAGTACTGCGTCGCTGGTCCTGCAGCTGCCACTTTGCCGACGCACGGTATAAGCGTGCGGTCGGCAAGTGGTTAAAACCAACACAAACTTTTTGATATACTAAAGCTTGCCATACATCACTCATTGTATGGCCAGATCGACCATTAGATAGATCCCTCTCTGACCAGATCTGATCAGACAGGGATCTATTGCCTGCCCAGACACTGCCCAATGATTTGCCCTGCCTCCTCCCCCCCCCCCCCTCCGATCTTGTGCTCAGTGTTTTAAACTCTTGGCCTTCTCCAGTGTTCGGCATCACAGAGAGGGCCGGTACCACATGGCTTGACGCGTATGACATCACACATGCGCCAATGTCACTGGGTACCGGCGCTCCCGGTGACAGTGGACCCTGGAGGCGGCCGGGCCAGGAGTTGTGCCGGCAGATAGTTGAGACTTAAAAATATTGGTCATGGCGGTTAGGGACACTTGAGTAGGTGGACCAGCCAGGGGTCTGTCAGGTCCATCGATTGTCATTATATTAAACGTCATTAGCACCGCACACCCGATCAAGCCTTGGTGACCCAGATTTTCCAGCATGTGTAATCTCCAGTGACTTTGGATTGAAATCTATAAAAAAAAAAAAGGTTGTGCAGCCATGTGGCGGCAACGATTCTTTTCTGATTCAATAAAATTATCGAACCTTAAAAACTTACCGTCCATCCCCAATCACTAAGCCTTGCCATTCCAGAGTTCTGCAGCAAGTCATCCAGATGTGCACCAAAGTGCAATCTGGACAACAAGTCCCTGAAGAGAGTCAGCGTATCCCTGCGCAGTTTTGCACGTGGGAAAATGCTGCAAATCTGTATATAGTGGGTGACTTATCTGGCCAGATCACTTCTAGGTCGAAACTATGGCAATCCAGCACAGGAGACTTGGGAGCAGCTGGTGCCACCATAGACCGTAATAAGAATTACGGCTATAGCAGCGCACAGTGAGTAACTTTGGCGCCGTCAGAAGACGGAGCTGAAGTTACTTTTAAATACGGTGACCATACGTCCCGCTTTACCCGGGACGCGTCCCGCCTTCGGGGGGCGCTGTCCCAGGCTGCATGAGGTCCCGGGAAACGTCCCGCTTTTAGCAGCGGGACGTCCCGGCCTCGGGACTCTGGCCACCGTACAATGAACTAGCCGCAGCGTCTACTAGACGCTGCGCTAGTTCATTCCCCGCAGTCCCGCTCCAGCCTGCAATGTTCTCCGGCAGGCACAGGCAGAGTAGGGCTACGGGAAGATGGCGTCCGGAGGCGGAGCCCTGTATTGGAGACTATTTGTCTCCAGTACAGGACTCCGCCTCCGGACACCATCTTGCCGTAGCCCTGCTCTGCCTGTGAGAGGCTGAGCGGGAGATTGAACATCGTCCAGGCCAGGGGGAGCTGCACACACCAGAGGCCGGCTGCGTGAGGGGACGTCTTCTGCCAGGTGAGTAAATGCCTTTTCTTGCAGGTGAAGTGTTTGGCCGCATTGCGTGTATTTTGTACTGACATGTTTGCCCGCAGTGCGTTTATCTTGTACTGACATGTTTGCCCGCAGTGCGTTTATCTTGTACTGACATGTTTGCCCGCAGTGCGTTTATCTTGTACTGACATGTTTGGCCGCATTGCGTGTATTTTGTACTGACATGTTTGCCCGCAGTGCGTTTATCTTGTACTGACATGTTTGCCCGCAGTGCGTTTATCTTGTACTGACATGTTTGCCCGCAGTGCGTTTATCTTGTACTGACATGTTTGCCCGCAGTGCGTTTATCTTGTACTGACATGTTTGCCCGCAGTGCGTTTATTTTGTACTGACATGTTTGCCCGCAGTGCGTTTATTTTGTACTGACATATTTGCCCGCAGTGCGTTTATTTTGTACTGACATGTTTGCCCCCATTGCGTTTATTTTATGCTGACATGTTTGCCCGCAATGCGATTATTTTGTGCTGAAATGTTGCCCATTGCGTTTATTATTTAATGGTCATAGTTGGCTGTGTTTGCTGCTTTGCGGTTATGACATACTATTAAATAGCATCACACAGTTTCTGCACACCTATGATGTGAATCCACGTTTGACCACATCACGGCGTAAACACTGATTTCTTATGCCTCGCTGCGCGCGCCGCACCCCCTATTTTTCGGCAATTCACCCCGTCCCAGGTTGAGCCTACAAAAATCTGGTCACTCTATTTTAAAACACTGTAATTCAGCCTCCAGCAACAGCTGGAAGCCAAATTACATCATTACCCACTATATATGTCGGCCTGGAGGGGGAATAGTAATTAACGTTACCGGGAACTTGTGCAGCAGCAGGATAAGTCTGTATCCTGCGCCTAAGTCTCCCGGCGGCAAATCCTCTCGTACGCCTTGTAGGTAGGCCAAGAAATGTTTGGGGGACATCATCAGGGCCGGCCTTTGCTATGAGCGACCTGTGCGGTCGCTCAGGGCGCCGTGCTCTCAAGGGCGCATGTGCCCTGTCGCCCCTCGCCGCCCCTCGCCGCCCCGCTGTCTCCCGGTGTCCTCTCAGTCTGTCTTTAGAGCAGGACTACAAGAAAATGGCCGCTGACGTCCACAAATGCAGACAAACGGCGGCCATTTTCTTGTAGCCTGCTCTAACTACAGATGGAGCAGGGAGAGAAGAGTGACGTCGGCGCTGGAGCTGGATGTCAGGTGAGTCAGTCTCTGCCCGGCCCGCTGCCACATAAAGGAGGGGGCATACTGGGGCAAGCTACCTACGCTGGGGGCAAGCTACTTACACTGGGGGCATACTGGGGCAAGCTACCTACGCTGGGGGCAAGCTACCTACGCTGGGGGCATACAGGGGCAAGCTACCTACGCTGGGGGCATACTGGGGCAAGCTACCTATGCTGGGGGCATACAGGGGCAAGCTACCTACGCTGGGGGCATACTAGGGCAAGCTACCTACGCTGGGGGCATACTGGGGCAAGCTACCTACGCTGGGGGCATACAGGGGCAAGCTACCTACGCTGGGGGCATACAGGGGCAAGCTACCTACGCTGGGGGCATACAGGGGCAAGCTACCTACGCTGGGGGCATACAGGGGCAAGCTACCTACGCTGGGGGCATACTGGGGCAAGCTACCTACGCTGGGGGCATACTGGGGCAAGCTACCTACGCTGGGGGCATACAGGGGCAAGCTACCTACGCTGGGGGCATACAGGGGCAAGCTACCTACGCTGAGGGCATACTGGGGCAAGCTACCTACGCTGAGGGCATACTGGGGCAAGCTACCTACGCTGGGGGCATACTGGGGCAAGCTACCTACGCTGGGGGCATACAGGGGCAAGCTACCTACGCTGGGGGCATACTGGGGCAAGCTACCTACGCTGGGGGCAAGCTACCTACGCTGGGGGGCATACTGGGGCAAGCTACCTACAGTGGTAGCATACTGGGGCAAGCTACCTATGCTGGGGGTATACTGGGGCAAGCTACCTACGCTGGGGGCATACTGGGGCAAGCTGCCTACGCTGGGGGCATACTGGGGCAAGCTACCTACGCTGGAGGCATACTGGGGCAAGCTACCTATGCTGGGGGCATACTGGGGCAAGCTACCTACGCTGGGGGCAAGTTACCTACGCTGGGGGCATACTGGGGCAAGCTACCTACGCTGGGGGCATACTGGGGCAAGCTACCTACGCTGGGGGCATACTGGGGCAAGCTACCTACACTGGGGGCATACTGGGGCAAGCTACCTATGCTGGGGGTATACTGGGGCAAGCTACCTACGTTGGGGGCATACTGGGGCAAGCTACCTACGCTGGGGGCATACTGGGGCAAGCTACCTACGCTAGGGGCATACTGGGGCAAGCTACCTACGCTGGGGGCATACTGGGGCAAGCTACCTACGCTGGGGGCATACAGGGGCAAGCTACCTACGCTGGGGGCATACTGGGGCAAGCTACCTATGCTGGGGGCAAGCTACCTACGCTGGGGGCATACTGGGGCAAGCTACCTACAGTGGTAGCATACTGGGGCAAGCTACCTATGCTGGGGGTATACTGGGGCAAGCTACCTATGCTGGGGGTATACTGGGGCAAGCTACCTACGCTGGGGGCAAGCTACCTACGCTGGGGGCATACTGGGGCAAGCTACCTACGCTGGGGGCATACTGGGGCAAGCTACCTATGCTGGGGGCATACAGGGGCAAGCTACCTACGCTGGGGGCATACAGGGGCAAGCTACCTACGCTGGGGGCATACAGGGGCAAGCTACCTACGCTAAGGGGAAAACAGGGGCAAGCTACCTACGCTGGGGGCATACTGGGGCAAGCTACCTACGCTGGGGGCATACTGGGGCAAGCTACCTACGCTGGGGGCATACAGGGGCAAGCTACCTACGCTGAGGGCATACTGGGGCAAGCTACCTACGCTGGGGGCATACAGGGGCAAGCTACCTACGCTGGGGGCATACTGGGGCAAGCTACCTACGCTGGGGGCAAGCTACCTACGCTGGGGGGCATACTGGGGCAAGCTACCTACAGTGGTAGCATACTGGGGCAAGCTACCTATGCTGGGGGTATACTGGGGCAAGCTACCTACGCTGGGGGCATACTGGGGCAAGCTGCCTACGCTGGGGGCATACTGGGGCAAGCTACCTACGCTGGAGGCATACTGGGGCAAGCTACCTATGCTGGGGGCATACTGGGGCAAGCTACCTACGCTGGGGGCAAGCTACTTACGCTGGGGGCATACTGGGGCAAGCTACCTACGCTGGGGGCATACTGGGGCAAGCTACCTACGCTGGGGGCATACTGGGGCAAGCTACCTACGCTGGGGGCAAGCTACCTATGCTGGGGGTATACTGGGGCAAGCTACCTACGCTGGGGGCAAGCTACCTATGTTGGGGGCATACTGGGGCAAGCTACCTACGCTGGGGGCATACTGGGGCAAGCTACCTACGCTAGGGGCATACTGGGGCAAGCTACCTACGCTGGGGGCATACAGGGGCAAGCTACCTACGCTGGGGGCATACTGGGGCAAGCTACCTATGCTGGGGGCAAGCTACCTACGCTGGGGGCATACTGGGGCAAGCTACCTACAGTGGTAGCATACTGGGGCAAGCTACCTATGCTGGGGGTATACTGGGGCAAGCTACCTATGCTGGGGGTATACTGGGGCAAGCTACCTACGCTGGGGGCAAGCTACCTACGCTGGGGGCATACTGGGGCAAGCTGCCTACGCTGGGGGCATACTGGGGCAAGCTACCTACGCTGGGGGCATACTGGGGCAAGCTACCTATGCTGGGGGCATACTGGGGCAAGCTACCTATGCTGGGGGCAAGCTACCTACACTGGGGGCAAGCTACCTACGCTGGGGGCATACTGGGGCAAGCTACCTACGCTGGGGGCATACTGGGGCAAGCTACCTACACTGGGGGCATACTGGGGCAAGCTACCTATGCTGGGGGTATACTGGGGCAAGCTACCTACGCTGGGGGCAAGCTACCTACGCTGGGGTCATACTGGTGCAAGCTACCTACGTTGGGGGCATACTGGGGCAAGCTACCTACGCTGGGGGCATACTGGGGCAAGCTACCTACGCTGGGGGCATACTGGGGCAAGCTACCTACGCTGGGGGCAAGCTACCTATGCTGGGGGCAAGCTACCTACGCTGGGGGCAAGCTACCTACACTGCTGGGGGCAAACTACCTACACTGGGGGAAAACATGCTACTACACTAGGGGAAACTGTACTAGCTACACTGAGGGCAGCTATGCTACCTATATGGGGCAACTATACTACCTACACTGGCGGCAACTATGCTACCTATATGGGGACAACTATGCTACTTATGGGGGGGGGGGCAACAAAATCCGGTTTCGCTCAGGGCGTTGTGAAACCTAAGGCCGGCCCTGGGGACATGTCATATACACTTAACTGTTTGCAGAAGCAATAACACAATCATTTCAGCTAAAGGAACTCTACAATATGCACATAACTTTAGTATATCAGCGACACAGAGCAGCCACATCCCATATCCAAGGTACTTGCCCCTTCTACTGCAGAACACCTGAGCTTTACTTGGTTGGATTGCACCACCTTGAGGTCGAAGGGTCTGCCTCTCTCATCATTCTCAAAATCCTGGAGCACGTGTCAGAAACACAGTTACCTATTAAATGACAGACGTTTGGGCTACAGTTACAGTCAGCGTTTGATGGCATTCTGTAACGTTCTAAACTTTGACTTCTGAATACATCATTGCAACGGCGCCATCTATTGGTAGCAACGCGCATATCAATCCCTTTTATATTGGCTAAATGCTGTTATCCCACTTCGTGCATGGAGAGAACATAGTTTGATGTTGAACGACTTTTGGTTGAGTTTATGTATATGAAGCGTTCATGCGGTGCTTTTTACTGCAGAGAACGCCACCTACTGAGCACATAATGACAGGAGTTGCAGCTGAATTGTAAGAAATGTGCTCATCCATCACTACCACAGCTGCTCCAGTGGCGCAATCGGTTAGCGCGCGGTACTTATATGACAGTAACTAGTGAGCAATGCCGAGGTTGTGAGTTCGAGCCTCACCTGGAGCACATTGTTTTAGGAGCCAGTGATGTTTATCACATGGGAGGAGAATAGCAGAGAGGCATCAACGAGATATCCAGATGTGGGCTATGTCCTTAGCTCATAAGTACTTTCAATGGAAGCTTATCTTACTGCACTGCCACTGCTTAGTCACTGCTTCATGTACATCTGCATAAAGTTTATGGTTTTGGATGGTCACTGTGGACTGTGTCTAGCTGGCTATGTAATAATAATAAAACCTGTCATGAGTGATCATTTTAGGTGATAGTTTTAGTAATGATCGCTGTGCCAACATACTGGTACATTTTACTCTGTGGTGAATGGTGGACAAGAGGGAAGCATAGAAAAGCAGCAGGGGTTTAGATCAGCTGATCAGTCATTTGTCAATGGATGCCTTAATGCAGGGCCAGTTCTAGTAACAGTGGGCCCCCTAGTAGACCCCCCCCTCCCCCCCCAACCAAAAAGTGGCAGTAAGGACCCTTTGTTGCAGTCAAATTTCCTCCAGGGCTCCTGAGCACTCCATGGTTCTGTTGAAGACTCTGCAGGGCCCCTAAGGGGCAACAGTTAAGTTGGGTGCCCTACAGGATCTGGGGCCCCCTTTGCCTCTATGATAGCACCGGCCCTGCCTTAATGACATCTGTAGTGATGCTAGATTTTTGCATCTATCTCTAAAGCTTGGTTCACACATAAATCTGCACACTTCAGTTACATTTCATTACAATACTGTCCTTTCCTATTAGTTTTGCCTCAGTTTTGCCTGACTGCACCAGAAATGTAAACCTTTTATGTGTGAACACACCTATAGAAACACATGCACAGCCGACAGGACTGGACCATAAATGTGCACCTTTTATGTGTGAACCCAGCCATAGAATCACACACAAAACTAATAACATGACACCTTGTGTGTGAACCAAGTAATGCTCTGAGTGAAAGGGTCCTTAACCCTTTCGGGAATGGGCGATTCTAGCCCCATAAAGGGACCCTGAACAGACCCTTTAACCTTCCTGTGGATAAGCTCGAGCTGAGCTCGGGCGATGCCGCCGGAAGGCACCGCTTAGGCCCCGCTGGGCCGATTTGCATATTTTTTTTTTTGCTACACGCAGCTAGCACTTTGCTAGCTGCGTGTGCAATCCGATCACCACCACCCCCCCCCCCCTTCCCCCCAAGACCCCGTGCGCTGCCTGGCCAATCAGTGCCAGGCAGCGCTGAGGGGGTGGATCAGAGTCCCCTTTGACATCACGACGTCTGTGACGTCATCCCGCCCGTTGCCATGGTGACGGGGGAAGCCCTCCAGGAGATCCCGTTCTTTGGCTATCATGTATGTAGCGAGACCTTGTCTTGCGACATGAAAAAAACCACAAAAAAAAAACCGGCTGTGCTGCCCCCTGGCGGATTTTAATAAACCGCCATGAGGGTTAAGCTCAAATCTGAACTTCCCTGCAGCTTCCTCCACCACCCCGTAGACAGAGGTTTCTCAGTGTCCTCTGGGTCCTGTACGTGGTCCGCATACCCGAAACAATCACGTGCCCATCACCGCAAGCATCCTGCACGGTTCAGTTTTTCAGAAACGCGCATGTGCAGGACGCTTACGGCTACAGGCATGTGATCGAGTTGGGTGCATGGACAGGTTACGCACGATATTTCCTGAAGTCACCGCACTGATGGGACCTCGCAGGCTACAGGGGGCTGGAGGAAGCCCCAGGTAAGTTCAGATTTGCTTTTAAAGGGTCTGCTCAGAGTCCCTTTAAGGACCAGTGTCATCCTTTCCCTATTGTGCCCCGTAATTGGCTCACAGTAATCACCTGTCCGAGATGCGGAAGCTCTGCTGTCACTGTAACAGCTGAGTAGGTGGGAGTAGGGCTGCTCACCACGGAATAATCACAAGTAACCATGGTGGTTACTCGTGATTCAAATTAGCTCTAATTGCCCCAGCTGAGCAGGTAGGTGCGGCGGGGTTAATTACCTCTAATGCCGCTCTCCACCCAGCGTTTCAACGAGCTCACAAGCGTCCTGATGACACGTCCATCAGGACACTTGCGAGCTCGTTGAAACACTGGGTGGAGAGTGGCATTAGGGGTAATTAACCCCGCCGCACCTACCTGCTCAGCTGGGGCAATTAGAGCCAATTTGAATCTTTGATTGATTATTGGTTACTTGTGATTATTCCGTGGTGAGCAGCCCTAGGTGGAGCAGCAACAGAACAGCGGCAAGAACAGTGAGAGTGTGCAGCGTTGAATAGTTGGAATCTACAGCCTGTCAGAGCCGGACAGCCACCAACAGGATGTAAATTCCAAGTATGTCAGTCCGGAAAAAGTTACAGAGGTTCTGTGGAGTCCTGCAATAAACAAAAACAGATACTTACCTGGGCTTCTATCAGTCCCCTGTAGCGGTCATGTCCCACGCCGTCCTCCTCCGATCACTCGTTCCCCACCGCAGGCACCAGTCAATTATTCGTCTAACAATAATGCACGCTCCCGCTCGCGTCTCCGAGAGGCGCAATACGAGGTTTTCTTGTACTGCGCCTGCGCAGTAAGCTCCCAGAGACGCAAGCGGGAGCACGCACGCGGCCATAGCCGGCCAGACGTGTGACATGCGTAATTAGACCGGGACTGGCGGCGGGGAACGAGTGATCGGAAAAGGACAGCATGGGACATGACAGCTACAGGGGGCTGATAGAAGCAGGTAGGTAAGTGTCTGTTTTTGTTTATTGCAGGACTCCACAGAACCCCTTTAAGCAAACCGGTGGGGGGTAAAATTCATTAGTAGGGATAGAACAACACAATCGCTGGTGAACATGCACTACTGTGTGCTCGCCAGTAGCAGGAACAATGCGGGCCGTTCACCCCCACTCTATACTTTCTCATACTGCCATTTTTGGACCCTTCACCCTGAACTCAGGTGGGACAGGACGGCCAATCAATCAGATATGATCACCACCCGGTACAATCCCAACAGCCATTTTTATTCTATGTTCGTGTAGGGAGAGGTACTGCTGTAGATAGAGTGACAGTGAGAGATATGCGGTTTGTCGGGCGGATCGCTCAGAAACAGCCGCATCAGTCTGCAGACAGACTGTACACAAGCCGGACTGTCGCTGGAACGCTCACCCAGCGGGAGGTGACGACAGACCCGTCGTTGCCTGCAGTCAGGCGTGTGTATGCACCTTTACAGTCACTTTAAAGGGATCCAAGCAGCTCCTGGCTTCAAATAGCTGCAAGAGCTGCCATTGTTCAGAAGCTCAACCCCCTGCTATTTTACCACTGGCATTATTCAGGCTAGGTGTGAAATTCTTCAACTGTAACTGAAGTTTTCTGTTTGAAGTACAATGGGGGTTTGTTTGTGGTCAATTAAGTCTAATGAGGCGATTTCTTATCTGCCTTCCACCATCACCTGCTCAGTCCTTTACGGATGGACAAAGTGGCTATTTTAACCCTTAGATGTAAAAAAATTAGGTACAATAAGTTTTTTTTTTTTAATAAACCACACCCACCCTGGGTGTTAAAAATGATGCTCGGTTCACTTTAACACCTGTGTGAACATACTGTATGTTCTAGGTGATCTATGTACCAAAATAAATAAAGGACATTTGTGACTAACCCCCTTAGCTGGTCACTGCCATGCCAGCTGTGTGATCAATGCGTACCGACTGTTACAGAGTCACCAACACCTGTGTGACTCTACTGTAGGTGATCTCTGTGTGCCAAAAAATAATAAATTACAATTGTGACAATACCCCTTGGCTGGGTATTCACTCTAAGGGCTCATTTCCACAGGAGGCTGAACTGTGCGTTCAATGAGCAGTTACCAGGCAGCAGTTGTGAGTCTTCAATGCCTATAAACTGCTCGTGGTAAAGAGCCCTAACAAACATGACAGGCCGAGGCAGACCAAAGCATAGAGGTACTGGGGGTCATGGTGGTGCGTCATCCTGTGGTCATAACTTATGTAATCTTATGCAGTGAAAAAAAAGGATTAACTAACAAAACACAGAGGAGGTGGTTGACTGGCCCACTCAGCACTCCACCTCATCTACCTCTTCTGCTGCCATTGTTCCTGCACCCTCCTCCTCCTCTGCTGTGGTCAATCACACCACCACAACCATAGCAACCCTTCCAAATGAATCAAATTGCCCAGAGGAGCTATTTCCCCAGGCATTGATGGACAAAATTGTTGTACAATTGTTGGCATCAGATGAAGTACAGGAGAAAGGCAGACACCCACAGTCTCCAGGTCACCACAAAGTGTAATGTCCATGCTGCAGTAGCCTACTGTGAGCTTGAAATTAAGTGATGAAGGTGATGATGATGTGGCGATGGATGTGTCATGGGTGCCCAGAAGAGAGGAACAGGAGGAGGAAAGTTCAGAGGGAGAGACCGAGCCTTGGAGAGGGAGGAAAAGGGGTAAGAAGCATGGAGAGGTCGCAAGGGACTGGAGGCAAACAGCAACGTGCCGTCACCTGGGGTCAGCCAGACACCGCGCCCGTTCACTTCTAGCGGTACTCAACCAGCGTAACTATTTCTGCCGCCCGGATGTGAAGCTCACGTCCGGGTGGCTGCTCTACTGTGGTGCCGCGCTTCGGCGCGATCGCGCCCCCGTGGTGTCTCCAGGTAGCCCTGGGATCAGTGGACGGGCATGGTTCCCGATCACCGATCCATGTCCCCCACAGAAAAACCAAAGAGCTCTTACAAGAGGCTTCAGTCTTTCTGCACGGAAAAATTTCCGCATCCCCTTGTGCTTCTGCTTAGCGAGAAGCACAAGGAGGAAAAAAAAATTCAAGGTGGCCATCTTGTGGCCAAATAGTAAAAACTACATCTACATATTTTTTACATTACAATTTACACATATAATATATACACATAGAACATAAAAAATTAAAATGGTTTATTTACCACACCAAAATATTACCCAAAATAAATGTTTTAATGGGAAAAAAAATTACAATAATAATAAAAAAAAAACACAAATAGTTACCTAAGGGTCTAAACTTTTTAAATATGCATTTGAAGGGGGTATACTACGAACAGGTTTTAAATTATAAGCTTGTAAATAGTAAAGGACGCAAAATGGAAAAAAATGCACCTTTATTTCCAAATAAAATATTGGCGCCATACATTGTGATAGGGACAAATTTAAATGGTGTCATAACCGAGACGTCATAACCGAGACAAACGGGGAAATAAAATACATAGGTTTTAATTATGGTAGCGTGGATTATTTTAAAGCTGTAATGGCCGAAAACTGAGAAATCATGAATTTTTTCCATTTCTTTCTTACTACTCCTGTTACAATGCATTTATAAAAAAATTATTCTTAGCAAAATGTACCACCCAAAGAAAGCCTAATTAGTGGCGGGAAAAACATGATATTTATCAATTAATTGTGATAAATAGTGATAAAGTTATTCATGAATGAATGGGAGGTGAAAATTGCTCTGATGCATAAGGTGAAAAATCCCCGCGGGCTGAAATGGTTAACAAGGCTCATTAGCGTGCGTGAGTGTGTTTCCCTGAAGGTGCCCATTAACCGTACAATCTTTTCTAAATGATCAACTGTAGGATTGATCAGATTGGGTACGGTTAATGGTACCAACTGACAACACGCATTCTATGGATTTTTCCCTTCACTGCTGAACCCTATCATTTCTGATCAATCACAACAATAAAATCAGCATACATTTGCATTAACGGTTACATTATTTGATTCCCATTCACTCTCTCTAGTCGTAAACAGCACAACGAGTGGGAGAAATAAGTGTGGCATCAGCGATGCTGAAAGGATTACCGTACTATGAAAAACAAAATTTGTCATACATTACAAAAAAAAAAAAAGTAAATTTTTACCCACAGGCTCAGAATACAGCCAGAACCTTCTATGTTACCACCGATCTGAAACCTAACATTTCTAGATGGTGTCATTGGAGAGCTGTTGAAACCGCAACCAATCGCGTTACCAGAACTTCCGTATGAGGTCACCTCAACCATACTAGCGCCTCTAATTCCACAATGAGCAGCACACAGCACATGGACCAATCAATTCCACTTTGGCAGGATTCAACTGGGGCATTTTCACTTTGTGTCAGCATTGGACAGGAGGTGGTTTGCAGGGTATAGGTGGACACTGCTATGGTTTTTAATTTGTCACCTTTGTTGCAGTAGAGGTACTAGTGGCTTTGGAAACTCTTAAAAACCAAATGAATTATGCACTCAAGTAAATACATCTGTTGGCCCACAGAGGGCAATACCGAAGGTAAACTGTATTTCTATGCATCTATCGATGATGGGCAGATTCATCCAACAGACAAATCTCTCTCTAATCGAATATGATTAGAGAGAGATCTGTTGGCTGCCTATACACCACAAGCCGATTCCCGATCAATTTCAGCACGAAATCTCTTGGGAGCAGGCCGAGCCCGCCGCCTCGTGTGTATGTAATGTGTAAATGTGCGTTTATAGATTACCTGTCCCGTGTCGCGGCACCTGTCAGTCTTCTGCCTCACCAATTATCTGCATATATACACTGCAGGCATGTGTGCAGCTAATAGAAGAGCGGCGATAGACGGCCTGGCACCGTGACATGGGACAGGTAACGTATACACGCACAATTACACATTACATACACACACATTGCGGGAATAGCCCCAGGGTTTTCGTTGTTCATTCCAATATCACTCGCCGTTATCACTGTGCACCTGATTGAGGCAAGTTGGCCTGACATCTTGCAACATGGCCAACAAATTTTGGCCCGAAATTAATCGCATTGTCGATCAAGCATGCACCCGGTGGCACCGATTTTCATCACATCCAAATATAATAATCAAATCAGAGATGGTCAATTGGCTGCCAAGTCGCCTTTACCCTGGCTGTCCCAGAGGTCAGGGGTTTCTGCTCCCACAACTACATCATCGGTTGTAAACCAGGTCATGTCAGCTGTCCTTTAACGAGCGAACAATGGATTGCAGTACCCCGGCCATTTTTCTTCTCTCTGGGATGATTGGTGGGGGAAGAAGGCCTTTTCACTCAGGCCCATCTAAATTCCCAGAAGCAGATGCAAACAATTTTCTGTCCCCTGAAAATGTCTATTGAATGTCTAAAAATGAGATATAATAAAAAGACGCAAAGGAATTGCTGATTGTAAACATGTTTTATGGACACTGGCCAACATAACGTACACAATTTACAACTGTGTTATTTCATAGGTCGCGCTGGTCATTTGCCGCCATTAATACACAATCGTCGTGTCCCTTTATAACATCTTCCTGACTCCCGAAGGGAACTCATTTTTCACAGGTTTAGAAAATGTCAAAAATTAAATACCATGTTTTATTAAAAAAAAGTGCCTTATAAAACTTTTTCCCCCCAAAATACAAGGGTCCTCTAACACTCTGGCACCATTAGAATTGGCACCATGGGTTCTTCTTAGCAGTCTACCCATCTTACCATCAAGTTATCATGAGCTATGGATATATGGAGGTATAAAAGCTCAGTGTCAAAATGCTGCAGAATAATGTAACTGACTTGGGATCCAAAAGATACAATGATTTAAAACTCTTCAATGCTGTTTATTAACAAATTGCTTGCGCTTTCCAAAAGCGAATTCTAGTAGAAAAACAGGATAGGTTTGACAACGTCCTCAAACGTTTAGTTCAAGTTTCAAGTGTAGAGTGGATTGTTCTCCTGTCCTGGCTTCCGTAACCCTTCTTGGGAATCCAAGGTGCCTTTGGGATTGAAGACTGGATGTGGTCCGCTAGGTGGCTTGATGTTGTGGGCAATTTCTAGTCTCTGAGTTATCTCAAGAAGGCACTTTAAGTTTACAGCTCCCAAGGAAATATTGGAGGATACGGTCTAGTACCCACGCCAAACAGAAGTCCAAAATCAGAACTTTGGCAATCACCAGCTTGAACTGCAGAGAGAGAAAAGACAACAGCCCATGTAAATTTCTTTAACAGTTTCTGATGGTCTTCAACAATAATAGTAATGCCATATATAGACCCCTTTTACATTTACCGTGTCTCGGTACTCTCCCCTGCCGCACTGGCCATTAACCATTTCCAGACAGCTCTGGATGCTTTAAGACTAGAGCCGCCTGTGGCTTTTTTTTTAGCACTGATTGCTGGGATTGGCTTAACAGCAATAACGGGGTCAAGAGCCAAAAGGGGGGGGGGGGGGGGGGGGGGGGGCTGTTACGCGTCGGGTAGCGGCGGATCGGAGAAACATGCAGCTAGCAAAGTGCTAGTTGCGTGTTTAAAAAAAATAAATATTCAAATCGGAACGGTGCTCTGCGGCGTTACTGGACGAGCTCAGCTCGTCCAGAACGCTAAGGAGGTTAAGGAAATAAATATGGCAGCCTCCATATGCCTCTCCCTTCAGTTGTCCTTTAAGGGTCATTTCCACTAGGGCTGAATGCGGCTCTAATCCACAGCGTTTCCTTGCAGGAGAGTCGCATGGGGAAATGCTGCCTATATCAGTAATGGTTTGCCATCTGAGTCGCACTGTGGTGTGCTTCAGGACTGCGTGCTGCATTGCACAGCTAAGCCATTCTGGTGTGTATTTGCACTACAAGTGCCAGCTCAGTGAAAACCGGGCGTTACAAGGTTCTCCAGTCCTGGAGACCCTCAATAAATCTTCATTATTAATCTACAGAGTTTGTTCCCATTTAGATACCTACCTCCACAGGTATGTCCACCAGGCCGAACTGATCGTTGAACTCTGGCGACGTACCAGACAGAAGACCCAAGATGGCCATACCCGATAACACTATACTCCACAGAAGAGGTTTGTTCTCTCTTAAACTCTCCATAAACGGATGTCCCTAAGAACACAATGAAAAATATATTACAAGAGGCAGTACAGTAATACCTTCATTGGACAATCGCCATATAGCAAATAAATGAGCTGTAATCACAGCAGAATCTAGAGATAGCAATGTAGAAAAACCACAGCATAGGAATAATGTTTGTTTTACAGCACTTTGCATACAACTTATACAGTAACTTCTATATCAGGGATGGGCAGACTACGGCCCACGTACCTCCTCCATCCGGCCCACCAAAGCCTGCCCGCGTGTTTGTTTTTTATCTGAGGTGCGGGCTCAGGATTTGCTGGGCGTTCGTGTTAACCCAGCCCACCTGAGCCCTTCTAATTGGCTGGAGGAGAAGGCTGCAGGCGGGGCAACATGGATTTAGCGGCCTCAGCGTGGGAGCGGTCTGAGGGAGCGTCGGATCCAGGAGAAGAGTCAGGCTGCCGGGTGAGCTGCGCTGGACTACCTGCAGGATCCGTATCAGTGTTCTCCCCAGAATTTTTTTCCAGCCGGGTGGCATGAAATAGTAGCCGGGTGGCATGAAAAAGTAGCCGGGTGGGGAGAGATGAAAATGCAGGGCAACTGTGCTTACAGCATAGGAGGTGGCGAGGAGGTGAGCCGATGACAGCCGGGTGGTCACCAAATCTAGCCGGGTGGAGCGCCCGGCTAAAAGAGCCTGGGGAGAACACTGCGTATGTATTTATCTCCTTTTACTATATGGCTGCAGTAGTCAGGGAAGTTTTCTTTGCAGGCCCGTTTCGCCCTGAGCTCTGGAGGGGGGGATGTGGTGATAGAGGGGGAGCCGCCGGGAGGGCGACCTGACCTCTCCCTCCCTTCCTCTCCCGGGCGCTCCCTCCTCTGACTGCAGAGTAATGCGCAGCAGGAAGCGCTGTATAGAGCAACTCAACTGCCTGCGTTCCAATCGTGACAAGTGACCGGCGATTGGAACGCAGGCGAGTTAAGCTCTATACAGCGCTTCCTGCTACGCATTACTATGCAGTCAGAGGGGGGAGCATGGAGGGCGGCTCGGGAGAGGTCGGGTGGCCCTCCCAGCGGCTGCGGCTCCCCCTTCACGTGATTGAAGTGTTTTCTGATCAAGTCTGCCACATATGATTGAGGTGTTTTCTGATCAAGTCTGCCACATAGGATTGATGTGTTTTCTGATCAAGTCTGCCACATATGACTGAAGTGTTTTCTGATCAAGTCTGCTACATATGATGCGTTTTCTGATCAAGTCTGCCACATATGATGTGTTTTCTGATCAAGTCTGCTACATATGATGCGTTTTCTGATCAAGTCTGCCACATATGATTGAGGTGTTTTCTGATCAAGTCTGCCACATATGATTGAGGTGTTTTCTGATCAAGTCTGCCACATATGATTGAGGTGTTTTCTGATCAAGTCTGCCACATATAATTGAGGTGTTTTCTGATCAAGTCTGCCACATATGACTAAAGTGTTTTCTGATCAAGTCTGCCACACATGATGTGTTTTCTGATCAAGTCTGCCACACATGATGCGTTTTCTGATCAAGTCTGCTACATATGATGCGTTTTCTGATCAAGTCTGCCACATATGATTGAGGTGTTTTCTGATCAAGTCTGCTACATATGATGCGTTTTCTGATCAAGTCTGCCACATATGATTGAGGTGTTTTCTGATCAAGTCTGCCACATATGATTGAGGTGTTTTCTGATCAAGTCTGCTACATATGACTGAAGTGTTTTCTGATCAAGTCTGCTACATATGATGCGTTTTCTGATCAAGTCTGCCACATATGATTGACACATATCACGGACTCACCTTTTTCTGTTTCCACCCACATCCTATCATGGCCACACCCTTTCCTGCTATGTCCCCACTCACATCTGGGCATGGCCACACCCATTTTTTCTCCGCCCCCCCCCCCCCCAGTCCATTTTCAAAACTCAATGTGGCCCTTGACTAAGTTTGCCCACCCCTGTTCTATATTGATATATAAAGTGAAGTTAAATGCAAACACCCATTCCCTTCTAAACCACCCAAAAGGAACCCAAAGTGAGAGACAAATGGAGGTTGACATATTTATTTCCTTTTAAAAGGGACTCCGAGGAGTGCCCGAATTTAAAAGAATACACTTACCTGGGGGCTTCTTCTAGCTCACTGTAGGCGGCGAGGTCCTGCGGCGTCCTCCTGGCTCCTCTCCTTCAGCCTCCGCCGGGCCCCAGTTATCGGCGTCACCCGGGCCGGCTCTTCCTGGTTAATGATGCAATGCGTCATCACGCCGGCCGCTTCATCACGGTGGCCGGCGTGACAGGTCTGCGCATGCGTGCAAAACCCGCGCATGCGCAGACCTGTAACGCCGGCCGCTGTGATGATGCGAAGCGGCCAACGTGATTGCGCATAGCGTCATTAACCAGGAAGAGCCGGCCCGACACCGGGCCCGGGTGTCGCCGGTAACAAGGCGGAGGCTGAAGGAAAGGAGCCAGGAGGATGCTGGGGGACCGCTTAGCCTACAGTGAGCTGGAAGAAGCCCCAGGTAAGTGTATTCTTTTAAATTCGGGCACTCCTCAGAGTCCCTTTAAACAATGCACATTGCAGGGCTGTCCTATTGATCATCTGCCTCTAATACTTTTAGCCACAGAACAAGCATGTAGCTCAGATGTTTCTAAATGAAGTCTGACTAGATTAATCGCAAGCTTGTTTCATGTGTGTGATTCAGACACTACTGCAGCCAAGCAGATAAGCAGGACTGCCAGGCAACTGGTATGGTTTAAAAGGAAATACGTCAGTATCCATATACCTCACTTCAAGTGTCCTTTAAAATATATTTTTTCTATTTTTTTCCTCCAGAGAACTCCTTCATCCCCATACTCACCATCAAGGGTTCTCAACTTCATAGTCACATGACACCAAGCCTCCAGGCCAAGAGCCACGTGTAACCACTTAAGCTCAGTTTAGGGTTGCCCTGACCCCTTCCCATGCCACAACACCCCTGGGCAAATTTTTGGTAGTGGCCAAAAATGTCTAATTAACTGCTCACACTTTGTTAGGAAATTGATTTATATATCAGGATTTTTGTTGATTAGGTCTGCTGTATTATTTGGAAATGCTTGATTTCTGGAGCAAGTTGTACCTGATCCCGGGTGCCCGGTTGTCATGACGACTCCAGTGGTTTTTGAAAAAAAAGAAATCCTGAAACAATCATGGAGTCAAAAGGGACAAGACGTCTAATCTGCACCCAGATTTTTGGCAAATCAAGGTGGAGGATAAGGTGAGGGAGAGTTTGACCGCAACTGTACAACATTAATTCAAAAGAAACTCCAGGGAAAAAACCAATAACCTTCGGCAGACAGTACACTGACTTATGAACGCTGAGACTTAAAGGGCAACTGAAGTGAGAGAAATGAAAAGGTTGGCGTATTTATTTACTTTTATACCAATACCAGTTGCTTGGCTAGCCTGCTGATCCTCTGCCTCTGACACTTTTAGCCATAGACACTGAACATTCATGCCGCAGATCAGGGGTTTCTGACATTATTGTCAGATTTGACAAGATTAGCTGCATGCTTGTTTCTGATGTGATTCAGATACTATTGTAACCTAATAGATCAACAGGACAGCCAGGCAACTAGTATTGTTTAAAAGGAAATAAATATGGCAGCCACCATATCACTTTCATGTTCCCCTTTAAGAACAACCTGCCGATATGAACAGCCTTAAAAATGTCAAACTTGATTCCGTGGGAACAAGTCTAACACATTTTTCAAACAGACCTTGTCATTTTTATCAATCATCTTTTATTGAGAAACCAGATTAACAAAAAAAACCACTCAAATAATTAATTATTTTTTTTTTTTTATAAATTGGCAAAATTACATTTTGCTGTGGTACACTCAGGGAACGGGGCGGCAGTGGTGAAAATGTGTGTGTGTATGGGGGGGGGGGGGGGGGGATTATGGAGGAGGTACAGGGGGACAGAGATGGTATAAAGTTTTGATTAATGGACAGCTTCAGGTTAAAGAGACACTGAAGCGAAAAAAAAAAATATGATATAGTGAATTGGTTGTGTACTATGAATAATTACTAGAAGATTAGCAGCAAAGAAAATATTCTCATACTTTTATTTTCAGGTATATAGTGTTTTTTCTAACATTGCAACATTCTATAATATGTGCAGATTACACAACACTCTGCATTCAAAATGAGTCTTTCAGAGCAGTCTGCTAGAGGAGAGGTCATTAGTTCACAGAGGAAAAGTAAATAGTCCAGGAACAGTTGAGATAATAAAAGTCAGATAACAGCCCTCTCCACGACTAACTTGGTCGGAGAGCTTAATGGCTTGTTTGCATAGAGATAACAACTGGAGTTTCTCAACTCTTCCTGTACTGGAAACTATTACACTGATGTATCTGATCTTAAAGGTGGCCATACACTGGTCGATGTGCCATTAGATCGACCAGCTGACAGATCCCTATCTGATCGAATCTGATCAGATAGGGATCGTATGGCTGCCTTTACTGCAAACAGATTGTGAATCGATTTCAGCCTGAAACCGATCACAATCTGTTCAGCTGCTCCTGCCGCCTGTCCCCCCCCCCCCCGTATACATTACCTGAGGCTGGCTCCCGGGCGTCTTCTCCGCACTGCACCGCACCGCTGTTCTTGCTCCATCCCGGCGCTTCCTGTGTTACTCCGTGACCAGGAAGTTCAAATAGAGCGCCCTCTATTTCAACTTCCTGGTCACCGGAGTGACACAGGAAGTATAAGCGTACACTGGGACATGCGGAAATGCGGTGCAGCGAGGAGAAGAGGACCCCGGAGCCAGCTTCAGGTAATGTATACATGCTCGGATCGGGCCCGAATCGTACGCCGCAAGCGACGCGCTCCTACCGCCGGGCGATCGAGGGTAATTTCCCGCACGGCGCGATCGACGGTCCGATCCGATTTCGGGAGGGAATCGGATCGGCGGGTGCGTTTAGCGCAAGCGATTGGCAGCAGATCCGATCCCAGGATCGGATCTGCTGTCGAAACGGCCGTGAATCGAGCCAGTGTATGGCCTGCTTAATGTTTTATTTCTTAGCTGTGCTACACATACAAATCATAATATCATTTTTTTTCGCTTCAGTGTCTCTTTAAGAACGAACCTACAGTCTGTCTCGTTTGTTACGCAGGGACTACCTGCATGTAAAGTAAAGTATACCATGTTGTATTTTGCAGTGCAAGCTCTCCTTATTTTTCTTGCCTACGTCATTTAAAAAGTCTGAAGCAGGTAACTCGCTCTATTCACATTTGTTCCCAGGACTGAAAACCTAACAGGCGGCTTTCATTAACAATACAGTTCTATTTTGAAGGCCATTCATCGCCAATAATCTCTGAAATGGAGAAAATCGTGTTTGTTCAAAAGCAGAAAAGTCCTACTAAAGAAAAGCGGTTCACAGTGACTGTACAGGGCAATATCTGACTTACCTTATAATTGATGGCAAATGTGGCCATCTGCATAGCCATGGACATAATGTACACCGTGCTGTTCACTAAACTAGGCTCAAACTCCTTGTACAAATCCACAAACTCTTCCTTTCTGTAATATAAAGAGACGGATCAACAGTCAGAGATACCCCTCTCTAAACCTACATACAGGCTAAGTGTGACCCTAAACAGAAGATTGCTCAAGGTGGCAGTTTTAGAACAAGAGCTGTATAGATGTGATTCTTAAAGCAGACCTGAACTCCTCTCTGCTGTAAAAAGATAAACAGTTTAATAACATTTAAAGAAAAACATTTCTTTGCTACGGCTGATACAAATCCTAAAATAAATCTGCAGTGTGTCTACTTCCTGCGTTCATGAAAGCAGACATATTGTTAACATCCTGTGCTTTCAAATGAGCTTATCTGCTGTGGAAGTCAGCTGACATGGGAGAGATCAAATTCCAACTTGTGATTAGACACAGATGAGGGGAAATTAGACAGTCCGTTTTTCTTCTGTCCTGTGCAAGAGTTCAGGCCCACAAACTAGAGTGAGAAGAAGAAAGGCAAAGAGGCTTCTGAGGACAACCAATGCCAACACTTGCCGAGCTTTCATTACAAAAGGTAGCCACAATGTGTTAAATCCAAGAATGGTAGAAGACGAGGTGCACAGGACCACTGGCATGGGTCACTCCGGAGTGCTCAAAGCCCAAAATAGTTCCACCAAGTCAGATACTGTAGAGATAGGAGCGGCTGGGCACATCCAGTAAAAAAAAAAAAGACCTTTATTGAAAAACATTTAAAATCGGTGCATACAAACTAGGCAACAGTCAGCCAGAAGAGAGTGGGACAAGCATGTATCAGATCGTCAACAGCTGTTTCGCACTCTACATAGGAGCACTTCCTCAGGACAATGAGCCCCCCAAATAACACCCCTTAAATAAAATACTCACATAGAAGCAGCTGAAAGGAGGACGACGCCAAATGCAGCGCACCCACGATCGCCGCATTCACCGCATTCAATGCTTCCGGGACGCCAACTGCGCTCCATCTACCGGAAGATGCGGACCGGAAGTGATTAATCTCCCTGACTGGTCCAATAGAAAGCGAGCGCCATCTGCGCCATGCTGCGTAATACACTACATAGGAAGACCCCGCCCATACTAACCTGTGTGAAAACACTCCACGCCCTCCGCAGTGCTGGGATTAGCGCAGCAAATGTCACATGTCTGTTGCCTAGTTTGTATGCACCGATTTTAAATGTTTTTCAATAAAGGTCTTTTTTTACTGGATGTGCCCAGCCGCTCCTATCTCTACAGTATCAGCCACAATGTGTTAATCTGTAAGCAGCAGCGAGGAGAGTTGGTCAGAGCCAGGTGATCCTACTGGGGAGTGTCTACCCTTCCAAATTCCCATTATCTGAAGGTCCATTTCAAAAAACCTAACATTACAGTGGGAATTTCTCTGAAATGGCTGCAATAAGTATGGAACTTGTGAGAGTAATGTCATAGACCCCTATTCACACTTTACTAGCAATGATAAATCTGGGAGGGTGACCTATGGGTATTAAAGAACCCCCAGGACCCCCCTGCGCTCTAGCGCCATGATAGCGACACACAGCGTGTCGCCAGTAGGCTATTTACATGTGACTGTCAGCGCCGCTCCCCCGCCTCCTCTGTATCGGCGCTACCCGCCTACGGCCCTTCCCTCCTGCTGATTGGAGGAAAGGGACGCGGGCGGGTAGCGCCGATACAGAGGATGCGGGGAGCGGCGCTGACAGTCACATGTAAACAGCCTCGCTAGCACGGCGCTGGGGATAGCAGAGCGCAGGGGGGTCCTGGGGGCACACCATAGGGCAACAGAGGTTGGTGATAGTGTGCACAACCAGCCTCTGTGCCCCACTAACATCATTAAATCCCACCTCGGTTTCTCTTTAATAATAGTTTGTCTAGAACGAGTGGCAAAAGAGGACTGTGCTCCACATAGAGGAAATGATTACTAACATCTTTTAAAGCAGACCTAAAAACTCAGTGTCCTCTCTGCTCTAATATTTTACGCAACAGCATAATAGCCATTAAATAAAAAACATTTCTTTGTTATAACTGAAACAGCCCTAAAATATACATGCACTGTTCCTACTTCCTGATTCATGGAAGTAGACTTAATGTTAACATCCTGTACTTTCAAATGAGCTTATCTGCCTTTTCCACCGTGGCAGTCATGTGACGCAGGGGAGAGGTCAAATTACAATCACAATAAACTTGTGATTAGACACAAATGAGGGGGAATTAAACAGGCTAAACTCTCAAAATACATACAGGGTGAATTTGCTATATGTTTTCCTTCTGTCCTGCGCAAGAGTTCAGGTCCACTTTAACTTTCACTCTGGCTCATTACAGCAGAGTTCCCCAGCCCTATCCTCAAGGCCCACCAACCGTACATGTTTTGCAGAAAACCACACAGATGCACAGCTGAGGTAATTAGTGTCTCAGAGCTGATTAACTTCCTCTGTGGATTTCCACAAAACATGCACTGTTGGTGGGCCTTGAGGACAGGGTTGGGGAACACTGCGTTACAGAACAGAGCCATCACTGATTACCTAATTAGTTGTAACGACAGTTATCTCAGGGGCTTCCAGGCATACGGTAGGACTGCTCACCTGGCTTCTGTTCTCTCCATTGCTCCCCTGTATAAATAGATGAGGCTGAGGAAGTGCACAAAGAACTGGCAGAGCACAGTCAGGATGGTGTACAGGTTGAAGATGTTCGGCAGGGGGCGCTCTTTAGACAGGTATTTCAGAGGCTGCAATATGGAAGGAGAGAACAAAAAATAAGCTCTGGGAAACTGCCGCTGAACTTCCATTACTGACATATCTTCATGCGTGGCGTCACATCTCTACACAGAGTAAAGCAGCACAGGCCTATGGTCAGGCCACATGAAGATAGTAAATAAGCATTTATTAGAGAAAATCTGTCACTACGTTATGCTGCTTCAGATGTTAGCTCCCTAGATCAGGGATTTGCGTATACCAAATACCACCCTGGTAGCAGTGAGATTATTTCACGCACCTCCTGGAAGCCCTAATCATGTATAAATGGCTTCCAAGCTTTCCTTATTGCTTTTATAGCCCACTAAAAAAAAAATCCAAGAAGAAGCAGAGCAGGGCTGACAAGTTCAACACTGCCCTGCACGTCATGCCCAGAGCTGACAAGTTCAACACTGCCCTGCACGTCATGCCCAGAGCTGACAAGTTCAACACTGCCCTGCATGTCATGCCCAGAGCAGTTATTTTCCATAGTGTAATGCACCAGCAGCCTTCTCTGCTTTGCATCTCATCTCCCAGTAAGCCCCTCCCACCATATCCAGCTGAGCAGAGTTCCCCAATCATTAACACTAGATCGTGTGATCATTTTTTTTAAATCGTGTTAGTGGCAATTTTACCACAATTTTAATGTCAAGTCATTGGAAGCATTTAAAAAAAACAAAAACAAAAAAACAAAAACACCCGCAAAACACTCTCCATTGTGTCAGGGCCCACTGGCAGAAAAAGATGACTCTCCAATCTGCCAGTTTCTGTTGGACACTCTGATTTAATACGTATATATCTAACAATCACTCAACAAACCTTGGCAGAAACAATATCTGCAGTTAGTCCTTGCAATACACAAACATGATCAGAACGGACTGCATTTATTTTTCTTCCCCAAAAGCCGGAATTTATTTTTAGAGCAATTTGTTCAGCCCTAAATGTAACCGTATACGATGACTAGCTATTCCAAACAGTGAAATGAAGTGCAGAATCGGCAGACAGACCTTGGAGCGGGAGATGAAGAGGAAACAGCCAGCCAGCAGCAGCCCCTGCAGTGTAGCCTGGAAATCGCTGAACTTCACTCCCTCCAGATACAGGACGCTCTGCCCATAGGCCAGGATCAGAGCATTCAGAGCCAGGATTTTAAACATTTGCAGGGTTGTTACCAGTGTGCAGCGACCCTGCTTAACAACATGGCAGACTAAAAGCAGAAAGAAGAAACCATCATTGTCTGTATACCCATACACTCGTCAAACACTGCATCTTCTTCATCACACTAGATAGAACACTTAGAAAACCACGAGAATGAGAATTACACAATGGATTCTATACTAAAGACAAATATCTTTTTTTTTTAATAGCTCTTAACGTGCCAACACTGATGTTTCCTCCTCCCCATAAGGCATTACAGCTGTGATGGTGATATTCCTTGGACTTATTTTTGTGCCCTTGTTTACCTCTGGTGTAAATAAAGTAAGTTGTATGCTAATGCTGTAAAGTTATAACGGCCCGGCACATTGTTTTACTAATAAGACTCACCAGAGCCCCATTTGAGTTGGTATTCCACTGAATAGCTCACCCATGTGCAGAAGGCGGCCTTTTCTCCTCCTTCAGCGCTAGAGGTAGAGAAAAGGCCTTTTATGTGAGCGGGAGCTACACGTCTGAAAAAGGGATCTGGTGAGTCTTACACAGATGATTCCATTCATCTTGGTAAACACCAAAGCTTCAGGAGGAAAGTCTGGGAATAAACCCCAAAAGCCAATATTCCTCTTCGCTAAAGACGTGGCCAAGAACAGGTCTATGCAAATACCAAATTTACAGAAAGTCTGCATGTATAAAGCATCATGAGGGGCAAGGTCCATGTGCCGGAGCCCCGTTTTTGTAGTCATGCAATGCTGGGATTAATTATGGGCTACTTGTTAATCAGCTATAAAGGTTTTTTGGGTTTGTTTTTTGTTGCCAATTTTTCTTTTGGTCCCTTCACATCCAAATACAAGTTAGAATATGACTGGAAATGTATTAATACTCACTGCATTGTATGGAGGACAGCTTTGACGTGAATGGGGCGGCTATGCTAGCATCTCCCAGCTTGACCACCTGAACCTGGTCCTCCTCCAGATCTTTTAAGACCTGGCTTATCCTTTCCTGGAAATAACCACAAAAAAGACCTCATGCTTTAATGTCGTCTTATAGAAAATAAGTCATGAAAAACAAAGACCAACTATAACGAAGTAAAAACCAAACATCGGTCATTATAAGACAACTCCAAAACCTCAAAAAGCAGCTGAATATCAAAATAATCAGTAGTTTATGAGTTATGCTGAAACCTAAAGATAATGCACGTGAATGTAAAGTCAGCTGGGAGTCAGAGCATCCATATTGGTCAGAGAGGCTATTATGACTAAGGGCCAACAGGGAGGCCTGATAGGTGGAAGGTGATGCCTTCATGACTAGGCGCCCAACAGGGAGGCCTGATAGGTGGAAAGTGATGCCTTCATGACTAAGGGCCAATAGGGAGGCCTGATAGGTGGAAGGGGATGGGCCACAGTGAAATTTTAAAGTCAAAATGTGCATATTGATTAAGCATTCCATACCCCTGGAACAACTGTCCATTCTGATATGCAGTTTTCAGGGTGTGTAACCTTTAAATATGTATTTATGCAGGATACACTCACTTTGAACTGTCCAGGTTTTTGATGGATTAAATTGGCGTTAACTTCTTGCAGTTACCAAGTGTGAACAGGATTAGTGGTTAAGGAGAAAACTCAAGATCTTAAAGGAAACCAGAGCTGACGTAACCTAAGTTTTATACATACCTGGGGCTTCTTCCAGCCCCGTCCGCACGGATCACTCACACGCCGCTGTCCTCCACCTCCTCCTGCGCGTGACCAGGTCCCGTAACTTCCTCCAGTCGCAGCCAGTCTGACGCAAGTGAGGTGCGCCATTTACGTATCTCACTAGCAGTCACCAGAGAGATATGTAGAGGGTGCACTTCTCCTGCGCAGACTGGTCCCGACTGGAGGAGGTAACATGACCCGATACAGAAGACGGAAAAAACTGAGGACGGCAGTGTGGGAGAGATCCGTACGGATGGGGCTGGAGGAAGCCCTAGGTATGTATAACACTTTTAGGTTACGTCAGCTCTGGTACACTTTAACACACTTATGAGTCAGTCGGACTGGCCTAACTTGAACGTGCAACCGAACATCTGCAGGCAAATCTCCTGCAGGTGTCTATCACAACCAGTGGCTTCTCATTCTCCTGTACTCCAGACATGATGGCCCATATGCAATTCACTTTTTCTCTTAAGTTTTCTACTAGGTAATATTTTCATACCTTGTCAATGAAATGCTTTTTAACCAACTGCGTACCAGTAGTCTCTAGCCTCTTAAGGACCAGAGACTTCTGGGTTAAGTAACGGGGGCTCACCACTATCATGCCGAATGGACCAGTCTCTCTCGCCGTTCACACCGCTCTCCAATCACTGAAGTCCACTCACTCTATTGTTGGTATGACAGCAAAGGTCCGTGAGCAGATTTCATTGGCTCTTGTTCCTGTGATCCAATGCGATTGCCTCACAGTGATCACAAAGTCAGGAGCCAATTAAATTGGCTCTTGACCAGCTCACTAAGCTCTGCTGTCATACGAGTGAGCGGTGGGGTATCAGCAGGAGCGTGCGGCGAAGTAATTGATATCTACTCCATGCAAGGATAACAGGTCCCAAACAGGGCATAGATTTCAATTAGCCTGGTCCGGAAGCGGTTAAACCAGCAGCAGACAAGAACATACTCAAAATAATTTTGATAGAACTCATTCAACTACTTTTAGTACTTTTTCAATTGCAATGTCTTGAATAGATATTTTAAAGTGAAGATTAAAATGATTGCCTAGGCGAAATTGCAGGAGAAAAAGAACATTGAATAAGGGCTAATGTGTAAATGAGAACATATTTTGCAAGCACCTTGTATTCCATCAGACACTTTCAACAAGGAATGACTGCAGCCCACCTACAATGAGTGTGGACAGTGAACTCACCCTCTGTATAGCTTGCTGTTCCTCGCGCTGTAGCATGAGTCGGTTCTTAGCAGCTCGGGAAGTGGGCTTGACGGAGTTACTGGGAAACTGGGGGGTGGGTCTTCCATCACTCACCTCCCGCTTCTTCTTCTTCTCTGGCAAACGTTCTGGTGCGTTGGCAAGTAGGGCAACTCCTGAAATTGTGGGATGTCGTTTATTAACACAGTATTACTTTTAGGAGTATTAATATCATTACTAACATTATCTTACAAAGCTGGGCAAGGACTTAAAAAACATGGGTAAATGCACACACTACCATCTATCAATGTGCCACACACGAGAACTCGCTTATTTCTCTGCTCTTCAAGTTCATCTACAGAAGAACTTCCCTCATGTCCTGTCACAAAGCTGGCAGATCAATCTAACAGGGACAGTAAAATCTTTCCTATATAGTGAAGTATAGTAAATTACAAGCTCTTTCCAGTTTGTTTCATTACTGGCCAACGGAGCTCATATTATAAACATGGAGGTTCTGGAGAAGGATCTCTCCATTATTAGAGACACAGATGGCGTGAAAGTAAATACTACGTGCCTAGCACCAGAAATCTCCACTTTTCACCTCCGACGCTGGACCCTCCATGCAGCCAGAGGCTTCACTTACCCACATTTGCATGTTTTAGAGCTCCCACATCATTGGTCCCGTCTCCACACATCAATGTGATGTAGCCCAGCTCCTTCAGACTTGTAATCACAAACTCCTGGACACAGAGGACAGCAAGTGAGTAATCACAGGAAATATATTAATATGTTCAAAAGCAAGGATTCTCAACGCAAAAAAAAGCTGACTGTCGTCATAGTGGTGTAATAGCATTCGTAAGGAGCCTGACTACATTGCTAGACACATTCACAGACGTGTCTCTTATGCAGGTAAGTAAATGAATCAATCTTAAAGTGTACCCGGGGGGTGGGGGAAAAATATGTGCTTGTAGCTGCAACTGGGACCTGTTGGAGCCCGATGCATGGGCAGTCTACTCCGCATACACCCATGTATTGTGCTCCTGCAAGGCTGTGCACAGCAGCCGGGGCCAAGAGCTGCTCGGGAATGTGTGGTTCAACAAGAAGTAGAACTCACGACGCACCTCAAGGACATGCCCGGCCATAGGGCCCATAAGGAGATGGATGGCATACGGGCCCTGGAGATAGCACCAGAGTTCCAAACTGGGTGTACAGTGGCAAGAAGAGGCGGCCGGAAGCAAAAAGGGGCCTATAGATCATGAAGGTAAGTAAGTTTTAACACACTCTCCCCAATGTACTTTATTTTTATGCAGAACTTTTATTTAAAAACCATAATTTGATATTCTGTTCACAAGTGAAGTGAATCAAAACGCGCAATGTGTATATAAATCCATGCTAAGGGCACCAACACTGAGGGGAAGGATACGGATTACTGTAGAAATAGCCAGACGTGAAGTGTTGATTGGTCCCGCCCCACAAGACTGCACTACCACCACTCCTCCATATAGCCACACCCCCACACTGTACCAAATGTTCCTTATTAAGTCTTTATTCCCAAATGAAGACACAGAGGTGCTAGCAACACAATGATCGCCAGCAGCACAGGGATGACAGGCATTCCCAGATGCAGCCTTACTAGCTAATCATTCTATCCATCAGGGTACTAAATATTCTTGTATCAGTAGTGGAGGCTAATTCTTTACACCTGGTTTAGAATCATTTCTGTAACAATCAAGTATGCATTTTTTATACAGCAGAGTTACCCATTAACAACAGCACAGCAATTATTTATAGCAGTGTGCTGTGTAAAAACCTGCCCCTTGTTTTCCTCCCCCTCCTGCTTCTGTAGTTGGAGGACGACAGCCAGAAGTTATAGCGTACACTGGAAAGGGGGAGTAGGTTGTAATGCTGGCATCTTCCTATAGGGGGCATGTAAGTAAGAGCTCCCAGTTATTTTATGCTGCAGACTAGGAAATAACATGCAACACAGTCCAGTTATCCTTCAACATAGGCCCCAGTTGCCATTTTATTTTCTTTAGACAGGGTAGTAATCAGCTCACCAAAAACGTTACTAATGTTATTATACATATTATAAACGAACCCTGTAAATAAAGTCCATTGTACCTTTTGTTTTGGGGACACCCGAGCGAACACCTGGGTGTGTGGTATAAGTGCATTCAACAGATCCCCTCTGGCAGTCTGCAAGTAGGACAGGCCTTCCCCTGTCAGGCATAGGTAATACTTATTAGTGAAGGACTTCACAGAGTCTGGGAAAGCTGGCAAGGACACAGTGCCATCAATGGACTTCCAGATCCAGCTGGCATCTGAGGAGAGATCAAACATAAAAAGGCAGGTAAGACTTTACGTGAGGGCTCAAAAGATACAGGGAAAGTTAACAGGTTGTTGCAAAACTAATAGCATAATGCACTAAATTGCACCGCGTGTGTGTGTGTGGTGCACTTTAATGGAGAGGAGGCACTGTTCCTCTCCAAAAGCTGCCCCCTTCCGCATGCCCAGTAGCACAGACCCACTCAGGCTTTAGCGGAAAAGCCAAGCGTGACCGGGCCCATGCTACTGCTCAAGCCATCTGCACCTGTGCAGTAGCATGGACCCGACCGGGCTTGGCTATTTCTTTGGCTACTGTGCAGCCAAACAGCTGAAGCCCGAGTGGGCCGTGCTACTGTGCAGCCAAACAGCTGAAGCCCGAGTGGGTCCGTGCTACTGTGTAGCCACAATCAGCTGAAGCCCGAGTGGGTCCGTGCTACTGTGCAGCCAAACATAGCTGTAGCCCGAGTGGGTCCGTGCTACTGTGCAGCCAAACAGCTGAAGCCCGAGTGGGTCCGTGCTACTGTGCAGCCAAACAGCTGAAGCCCGAGTGGGTCCGTGCTACTGTGTAGCCACAATCAGCTGAAGCCCGAGTGGGTCCGTGCTACTGTGCAGCCAAACATAGCTGAAGCCCGAGTGGGTCCGTGCTACTGTGCAGCCACAATCAGCTGAAGCCCGAGTGGGTCCGTGCTACTGTGCAGCCAAACATAGCTGTAACCCGAGTGGGTCCGTGCTACTGTGCAGCCAAACAGCTGAAGCCCGAGTGGGTCCGTGCTACTGTGCAGCCAAACAGCTGAAGCCCGAGTGGGTCCGTGCAACTGTGCAGCCACAATCAGCTGAAGCCCGAGTGGGTCCGTGCTACTGTGCAGTCAAACATAGCTGTAGCCCGAGTGGGTCCGTGCTACTGTACAGCCAAACAGCTGAAGCCCGAGTGGGTCCGTGCTACTGTGCAGCCACAATCAGCTGAAGCCCGAGTGGGTCCGTGCTACTGTGCAGCCAAACAGCTGAAGCCCGAGTGGGTCCGTGCTACTGTGCAGCCACAATCAGCTGAAGCCCGAGTGGGTCCGTGCTACTGTGCAGCCAAACATAGCTGTAGCCCGAGTGGGTCCGTGCTACTGTGCAGCCAAACAGCTGAAGCCCGAGTGGGTCCGTGCTACTGTGCAGCCACAATCAGCTGAAGCCCGAGTGGGTCCGTGCTACTGTGCAGCCAAACAGCTGAAGCCCAAGTGGGTCCGTGCTACTGTGCAGCCAAACAGCTGAAGCCCAAGTGGGTCCGTGCTACTGTGCAGCCACAAACAGTTGAAGCCCGAGTGGGTCCGTGCTACTGTGCAGCCAAACAGCTGAAGCCCAAGTGGGTCCGTGCTACTGTGCAGCCACAAACAGCTGAAGCCCGAGTGGGTCCGTGCTACTGTGCAGCCAAACAGCTGAAGCCCAAGTGGGTCCATGCTACTATGCAGCCAAACAGCTGATGCCCGAGTGGGTCTGTGCTACTGTGCAGCCAAACAGCTGAAGCCCGAGTGGGTCCGTGCTACTGTGCAGCCAAACAGCTGAAGCCCAAGTGGGTCCATGCTACTGTGCAGCCAAACAGCTGATGCCCGAGTGGGTCTGTGCTAGTGTTGGGCGAACAGTGTTCGCCACTGTTCGGGTTCTGCAGAACATCACCCTGTTCGGGTGATGTTCGAGTTCGGCCGAACACCTCATGGTGTTCGGCCTTTTAAGTTCGGGTTCGCCCCGAACTTCTGTATGCCCCCGAACAGGGCCGAACAGGGCCCCTGTTCGGGCGAACAGGGCCCTGTTCGGCCGAACAGGCCGCAATACGGCCCCCCTATGGGGTCGCAGGCATAAGGGGGGAGCATGCCCCGATCGCGGGGGGGGGGGTCGGAAATTCCCCCCACCCCCTCCGCTAGCGCTCCCCCCTCTGCCCGCTTCCCCATTCAAAAGTTTCAAGAAGTACCTGTATAGCGGATGGCCTGGCAGTGGGCGGCACTGTGGAGTGAGGAGGAGGAGGAGTCCGGAGAGTGACGAGTTGAGGGAGGCCGGGCAGCGGGCGTGAGGTCAGAGAAAGGGCGGAAGTTCCGCCCTTTCGCTGACCTCACGCCCGCTGCCCGGCCTCCCTCAACTCGTCACTCTCCGGACTCCTCCTCCTCCTCACTCCACAGTGCCGCCCACTGCCAGGCCATCCGCTATACAGGTACTTCTTGAAACTTTTGAATGGGGAAGCGGGCAGAGGGGGGAGCGCTAGCGGAGGGGGTGGGGGGAATTTCCGCCCCCCCCCGCGATCGGGGCATGCTCCCCCCTTATGCCTGCGACCCCATAGGGCCCCCAAAATAGGGATGTTCGGGAAGTTCGGGGTTCGGCCCGAACATGCCGAACATCTCGGCCATGTTCGGCGAACTTTCCCGAACCCGAACATCCAGGTGTTCGCCCATCACTAGTCTGTGCTACTGTGCAGCCGCCGTGTCTTTTTTCAGGCATGGCTTGGTGAAGGATCCAGAGGCTTCCTGCTTCTGAGATAAGCATCTAATTTTTCATTCCCCAAAGCTTCCTAGCTTTGCTTTCAAGTGGTAATGTATGCCAGTACCTAGGTGTGCTTAAATTAAATCTGAGTACTAACTAATAATGTGTGTATTGTGTGTTTTATGGTGGCCATACATGGTACAATAAAAACGTTAGATTATCCTGTTTTTTCGATCTAAATGATCGAATCGAATGAAAGTTGA
The DNA here is from genome assembly GCF_040937935.1 of Hyperolius riggenbachi. Taxonomy (NCBI): domain Eukaryota; kingdom Metazoa; phylum Chordata; class Amphibia; order Anura; family Hyperoliidae; genus Hyperolius; species Hyperolius riggenbachi. The sequence goes on along the minus strand of NC_090648.1, from coordinate 82,249,891 downwards.
AAATTATTATTTTTTTTAGATCAAGAAATTCGAACGATTATCCCGTTTTTTTCGAGAAAAATTAGATCGGACATGCTGGAAAAATCTTTATATTCAATCTAACGGAATAATCGAACTAAATTATCTAATCGAAAAAAAATGAAAAGTTGTACCATGTATGGGCACCTTTAAACCCTTTTAATATACAGGCATGTCAACCCCCAGTATGTTCAATATAAGCAGTTCTACTCTTATATTGATTGTGAATGAGGTCTGAGTTAAACTGATTTTCTGCACTCTGTTATTGACAAGTTCAAATGCTAGAAATAGATGCAAACAAGGGACTGATGCTAAAGATAGCCATATACTTATTAATTTTACGGTTCGTTTCCTGGCAGATTCAATCACTCAAATCGAATCTGCCAGAAATCTTTGCCCCAACATGTCCAAATCGATCTTGGGTTTCTGGTGGGTTTGACTAAATATCAATCAAAACTATTGGATGGAATGGACCATTGCAGTAGATTGAGGTGCGGCAGTAATGGTGGTCGATCGAACTAACGCATTGGGCTGTTTGATGTAGTTCAACACTACAGTTCGATCAAATTTCAGATGAGTTCCTCCTGAAGATGGTGAGTTGTCCATATGCCACCCCTTCTCCAATGTTTGTGTGTATTTTTTAAAAACGTAGTGTATATTGGCAAGAATACATAGACTTTCACTACCCAGAAGTCTCATTTCAGACGCTCAGGACCTTTGAGCCAGTTTTCCAAAATGGAATCTGAAAAGTACTACCTGCAGACTAAGGCCTAGTGCACACCAAAAACCGCTAGCAGATCCACAAAATGCTAGCAGATTTTGAAACGCTTTTTCTTATTTTTCTGCAGCGTTTCAGCTAGCGTTTTGCGGTTTTGTGTAGCGGTTTTGGTATAGTAGATTTCATGTATTGTTACAGTAAAGCTGTTACTGAACAGCTACTGTAACAAAAAACGCCTGGCAAACCGCTCTGAAGTGCCGTTTTTCAGAGCGGTTTGCCTATACTTAACATTGAGGCAGAAACACATCCGCAATCCAAAATCTGCAGCAGCCCGGGAGTATGCGTTTCTGCAAAACGTCTCCCGCTCTGGTGTGCACCAGCCCATTGAAATACATTACCCTAGCGGATCCGCACCCGCAAGCAGATCGCAAACCGCAGCGGAAACGCTCCGGTGTGCACTAGGCCTAAGAGCCTGTTAACATTATGGGTGGTGCAGAGCAGTACATACAGAGATCTGCACCATTTGATCAACAACACAGCCTTATGATTTCCTTCCCTGACATTGCGCAATCTAGATGCATTTTAAGAAGGGTCGTTGGACTACTGCATTCATTTGTATGCACAGAACGAGATTGCGAGAGGTATGTGCATGTAGAAGCTGCAGGTCAGAGATCACTATGGGGGCCGACAGTGGGACCCTGGAGGAAAACAGAACTGTAGTGAGGGACCAGGGAGACTTCTAGGGGCTAGAAGCACCATGTGAGTAAAGCTTCATATGATTATTTTACCTCGTGTATCCTTTAAGCAATGGACATGCTAATAGTTGAAAACTGAAATGAAGTACCCTTTGCTATGCTCCAAATCCTTTTATGTGCACAGAGAGCCTCACAATCCTGGAACCACACAAACCAGAAGCCTGACGTGTCTAAGTTGGCTCCTACCTCATTTCTGTCAGATACAAACTTCATCCGCCAATAATGGTGTTCTCACTGGTTTTGCAAATGATTTGTAGGAGCCAAACTCAATGAGTGAGGGAGAGCCACTAACCTCTTGTGTCCAGTGGGGGCTGCAGGATCAGTGTGTCTTGTTTCTCAATAAAGCTGAGCTCCTGAGCCACGTGGCAGGCAGTGAGAGGATTGTCCCCAGTTATCATCACCACCTGGAAACATGAAGAGGCCAAGTAATAAAATGAGGGCGCTGATACTATTACACAGTATGTGGTGTAAGGAAATCTGACAAACTGTTTCTTACATGGTGGGATGCATTCTGGATCTCCTTGATAACGGCTTTAGAATCTGCTTTAAGTGGACAGGACACCACAATGAAGCCTGCAAACCTCAGGTCGCACTCCAGCGTCTCCCGCTTAATTTCACGGATCTAAAAGAGCAGATGGACACGAGCAAAAACATCACAATGAAGGATGTGATTTATATTTAAAAATTCCCCATAACATTGCATTAGCAAGAGCTTTTCAAATCACAAGTGCTTAGAAAAGCACTGCTAGTTGGTCCCAGGTCTTAATGTTTGAATTGCTAATATTTTATTACCGGGCTGGCTGTCAGACAGATGCCATTTGGCTGACAACGGGAAGTCTGTGAGCAGTTCCAACTCTTCCCCTTATTCCATTAGGAAGGAGTTGTGGCACTAGCAAAGTGTTTCCCTGAGGGCACAGAGCCAACACCAGATCATAGTCCATTGTCACTCTATGCAGATAGGAGGTTATTACTTTATGGTCAGCACTGCAATTACAGCTCGGTGATGTCCAATCACAAAAAGTCTTAACCTGTCACCAGCAGAGGGAGGAGGTGTGCAGGGTGAGGAGAATAACTGCTGACTCACCTGTAAGCTGCACATCCCCTAAAGGAATCCCTGGGGCAAGTGCATCATAAATAAAAAGCATGAGAGTAATGGCATAGCGCCCCAGTCTCCTTCACTCCCAATGGAGAGTCAGAGAGGGTGAACTGGAGTTTTATGAGCAAAGAACGTAGAACTTTCCAGAATGAAGAGAGCTCCGCACTTACCTGCTGGTGAGAGAGATGACCAAGCTCCTTATAGCCCAAGGCAAGAACTCTCGCTCCTTCCCGGGAGATCTCTGTGTGAACTTGGTTGTAGTAATCTGGGCAGTGTGAGAACTGAAAAGAACATTGGAAAAAATGTTTATTATTTCTATAGCCATAAAAAAAACATTTCACAAAAACCAAAAACATAAAAAAACAACAAACACTGAGGCCCTGTTCACAGTGCTCAGTTGTGTTGCAGAATAATTCTGCAACAATACTATGGGCCTGTTCACAGTAGTGCGCTCAAATGGATCGTTGCAAGCAGGCTTTCTAAGGCTGGATGCACACAGAGCGGGAAACCTTGCGCTTTTATGCATATGCGTTTGTATTGCATTTTCCATGCGTTTTTGTTTCAGCATATGCGGTTTTGGCATTTTGTGTGCGTTTTAACGCATTTGCGGTTCGCATATACAAAACGCATATGAGTTTTATGCAAATCACTAGGAAGACAACAGGATGCGGAAATAGATCAGAAAACATTTTTTTTTTTTAAAACGCACGAAAAACGAATACAAAACGCATTACATTGCGTCTCTATTGACTTTTATTATGTGCGTTTTTGAAAAATATGAAACAAAAACAGCGTTTTAAAAAACGCATATGTGGTTTTTGATGCATCCATTGACTAACATTGTACGCATACACACTGCGTTTTCCGCAACGGTAGCGGTTTTGCTAAGTGTTCCCAGCCTAAAGAGAAACCTTGACTAAGGCTGGCCACTAATGATCCAATCTTACCATTTCTATGTAATATAACGGAACTGCTTAAATTATCCATTCAATATATTTACACAGTTTACCCTTCTACTACATAGATTTGGTAAAATTGGATGAAAAAAAATTGCATCATTAGTGGCCACCATAAGGATTGAACTTCATCCCAATCAGTAACTGATACCCCCTTTCCCATAAGAAATGTTTTCCTTTTCACAAACTGACCACCAGGTGGCTCTGTATGGCTGATACTGTGGTGAAACCCCTCCCACAGTGTGATGTCAGGACCATGGTGCTGACACAGTGAGAGCCTTGTTTCATTGTGGGAAATTCCAACTGCCAAAAGAGCAAGCAGCATCTACTTCCAGTGACATCATCTTCCAGCAGTAAAAATGTCACCATATGATAAATGTCAGAATGTAAATCAGGGAGAGGAAAGATTTTACAATGAGCAAACACTGACTAAATCACTTATACACAATTATTGTAAAAATTAAGCACTTTTGTTCATTACATTATTTTCACTGGAGTTCTTCTTTAAAAAGTCTATGCCCAGTCTCCATTGCAGTTCACACTCATAACTTGTGCGTTATGCAACTGACCACTGTGAATCCAGCCTGAGGGTACATTTACACTATGCAGTGCGATTTGGGAACAATTGGCTGCCATATTTATTTCCTTTCAAACAATACAAGTTGCCTGGCATCCTGCTGATCTCTTTGGCTGCAGCGGTGTCTAAATTGACCGCTTGAAACAAGCATGTGGCTATTCCAGACAGATGTCAGCCCTGGAAGTAACTGAAGTGAGAACAAACATCTACCCACCATCTTTTGTAGTGTCTCAGGAGCTCCCTTCACGGTGGCCACACAGCACAGGTCGGTGGAGCCGGGACGCTCGTAGGACGCCAATACAGACATGCGTTTGAGAGCGCTGGCAAAATGGAACCTTTGGTGGATTTTCAGGCCCTGAGTTTTAATACTTCGAGGGAACACCTTCTCATCTGATGACAAACAGATAGGTATAAATTGATGAATGCCAGAAACACATCCGAATAGGACAATTCAGAGAACAAGACAGGAGTGAAGTGATTGGACGGACACACACTCTTTATCAATGATATAATGTATTCCTGTGGCTCATTCTAGGAAACGGACTATTCCATACAATAAAACTACTCTGTGCGCCTTCAGTCTGTGCCATGTTCCCAAAGACTAATCAGAAGATTCTCCCAGCATACAAAGCTCCATAGACCCGGGAAGTGAAAGCCATGAAGCAAATGAAAAATCACTAGCAGATGTGTAACTGTCGGGCATAAAATAAAAAAATCAATTATTTTTATCTGGTAACCAAGTAATAAGGATGCTAACCAGGCAATTCAAAAGTTAAAATCACTATTACTTTTCTTGTTAATAAATGATCATTCCCCAGTTTACCGGATTCTTATTTGGTACACACAAAATTTGGTACACAAAAAGGAAGTTGCAGGGCATGCTGGGGGGTCCTTTTTTGCTTCTCTACTTTCCCCTCAGACTTAAAGGAATACTGTAGGGGGTCGGGGGAAAATGAGTTGAAGTTACCCGGGGCTTCTAATGGTCCCCCGCAGACATCCTATGCCCGCGCAGCCACTCACCGATGCTCCGGCCCCGCCTCCGGTTCACTTCTGGAATTTCAGACTTTAAAGTCTGAAAACCACTGCACCTGCGTTGACGTGTCCTCGATGCCGCTGATGTCACCAGGAGTGTACTGCACAGGTCCAGTATGGTCTGTGTCTGTGCAGTACGCTCCTGGTGACATCAGCGGGATCGAGGACATGGCAACGCAGGCGCAGTGGTTTTCAGACTTTAAAGTCTAAAATTATAGAAGTGAACCGGAGGCGGGGCCGGAGCATCTGTGAGTGGCTGCACGGGCACAGGATGTCTGCTGGGGACAGTTAGAAGTACCGGGTAAGTTCAACTCATTTTCCCCCGACCCCCCTACAGTATCCCTTTAACTAATGCAGCCTGATTGGCTGAAGCCTCTTTCCCTCCTGTTTTCCCCTCCCACACCTCTGTTCCTCTCTGATTGGCCAATATTTCTCATGCGGAGACAATGCACTTTCTATAGTGAAGGGTGGGCAACTCAGGCAGAGCAGACTAAGGGAGGAAATTACATCGGAATTGGCTTCAAAATGGCCACAGTGGGAAATGCTAAGAAGAATTTTCTTTTTTTTTTTTTTACTGTAAAGAAATCACTAAAATCAAAACGTGGACAGTGCAATACATATGTTATGTAAGTAGAGCAAGTATTAATCTGCTTATATAGTTTTTTTTTTTTCGGCGATAGTATGGCTGACAGTTCCTCTTTAAAGAACCAGTAAGGGGTCAAACTAACCCTTCACCATTTCATTAAATGGATTTTTCTGCCCTTAGCTGGGTGAACGGATTAAAGTGTACCTGAACTCTTCCACCGGACAAAAATAAAACATAGATGCACCCTGTATGTATTTAGAGAGTTTAGCCTGTCTGTCTAATTACCCCTAGTCTGTGACTAAGCAAAAGTTGTAATTTGATATTTCCCCTGTGTCATCTGACTGCCATGGCAGAGAGCTTATTGGTAAACACAGGATGTCAATAATCTGTCTGCTTTCATAAAAGCGTGAAGAAGACACACTGCAGTTTTATTGCAGAATTTGTATCAGCTGTAACAAAGAAATGTTTTTCTTTAAATATTATTATAATGTTGCTTCACTTTTAGAGCAGAGATGAATTCTGAGTTCAGAAACCTCTTTAATGCAAATCTAATTTGCCAGGGATAGTCTATTTTCACAACAACTACCATCTTCAGATGCACATCAGTCTACTGAAGAAGATTAAAAGAAAAAAAAAAACCCGTGCATCTACTCAGGACACAGCTATTTCCAAGACCAGATAATTAGCCAGTGTTGGTCTTTATTTATAACTGCTATGATCTATACCAGTGATGGGTAACCTTGGCACTCCAACTGTGACAAAACTATAAATCCCATCATGCCTCTGCCTCTCCACGTTATGCTTAGAGCTGTTAGAGTATTGCAATGCCTTCTGAGACTTGTAGTTCCACCACAGCTGGAGTGCCAAGGTTCGCCATCACTGATCTGTACTGTATGCAATGAGATGGGCATTGAAGAGGACAGGATGGATGTAACTATGCTCTGACTTTTAGGAAATGAACATGTGTACATGCAATTCAGAAGGCTCTAGGGATGCGCAAGGATAAGCATGTTGTGTGGGAGCCATGCAATAGTACTCTTACACAGTCGACTCCTTAAAGAATATGGATAATTCAACATCTTATCACAGGGTTCATTTAACAAATCATAGGTTTTTCCTCTTGTACTATCTTTTGCACACACATACCAGTAAGTCTCCATGATGTGCATATGGAGGAGCAAGGTGGAACATATGTCCCTGGGCGTAGCACTGGAAGAGCGCTCAGCACAGCTGCTGCACCCACGTATGTGTGAGAGGTGGCTCGCTGGCTAATAAAAAAAAGTGCCCCTGCTTCTTTCTCCCTCTGCAGAAGAGTTAAAAGTAGCAGAAAAAGTGGGGCACATCTGGATATATAAAGGGGGGGGGCACATTTGGCTATCTAAACAGGTGGAAGGGGGTCACATATTGCTATCTATGGGGGGAGGGACACATCTGGCTATCTGAACAGCATTTGCACATTTGACTCCATCCATAACCACATTCTGATGCGTGGTCATGCCCATTTTGTTCAAGGGTGGGGGGGTTCGCAAAAACAATAAAGAAGCTTTAGATGCTAGTCTAGTTTAGGGAACTCAGCATCAGCAGTAATCCTCATAGGGAACAGTTCTCCAATCACAGTACCCTCTACAGCACAAAGCGTTGTAATTGGCCAAATAGTGTGACCATAGCTTACTACAACCTATCTGAAATATAACAGTTGGAGAGGGTGCTGTCCACCCAATCATGTTAGCGGAATTTCCCTATGAGGTTTCTTCTTGGGTCCCCTAAAGTAGCACCAAAGTTTAAACAGTCTGTTGAGATTAAGATTTCTCTTTACTGGGTGTTACAATTTCAGCTTTCTTTCTTCTGTTGGTGACAATATCATATGGACAGCAAGAATGGAGTAGGAGATTATGTCTTTCTTTTACAGAAGCAGAAATCAATCTGATTTTCTTATTTATTCCCTGCATTTCTAAAGGGTTAATATAGAAGCCTGCATCCCTATGGTAAAGCTCGATAACACACACCCCCCTACCTACCTTTGGTAAGGGCCCAGTCCACAGCCGTAAGCATGGCTTTTTCTAGTGGATCTCCGACCAACGTCCCATCATCCATCTGCACCAGAGAGTGACATGTGGCCACCACTCTGTGAGTGTCAATGGGAATCTCAGAGATGGGTGTGACATCCTTGCCATCTCTTCAGGAAGAAATAAATGTAGAATATCATAATTATAAAGGCTGGAGGTAACAAAGCTGCAGACAGAACTGACTGATGTGTTACGTTTCACATGGTTTATAAATGAAAATAACTTACTTGAGGCCGGCCACACCCCGCACCACCAGGCTGTCGCTGGTTAACGTACCGGTCTTGTCAAAGCAACAAATCTCTACCTTCCCAGCAAAGGGGATTCTGAACGGCTCAGTACAGTAAACATCTGCAACAGCAATTCATCATGTCAGCTACACCACTTCTACAGTGTCTGCACTAGGACTACTATTCATGGTGAAAAAAAAATACATCAGCAACTTAAATTATCTGATCTGTTGCCTATAAGGCTAATGCTGGGAATACACGTTTCGTTTTTGCCTTAGTTTTAGCCTTCGATTCGTTTGGTAAACGAATCGAGTGTTGAAAACGTATGTGAAAATAGTCATAATCTCATTATAGTTTCGATTAATAGACCCCAAAAACGAACGACTAGTGATCGAACATGTTTGATATTATCTCTCTTTATCCATCTAATCGAGCCATTGGTAGGCTTGATGGCTGTTCAGATCGATTATATATTCGTTTATGCCGTCCGTCCCTGTACTACGTTTCGTTTCTTTGCAGCCTTCGATCATTGGAAAAACAAAACCATCAGAATCGAAAAAAAAAAACACGAAACCGTGGGTGGTGATATTAATCGTACGATCGATTATTTTGGGATCGAAAAGGACAAAAGGCTCAATCGAAACGAAGGTTTAAACGAAGGCAAAAACGAAACGTGTATTCCCAGCATAAAAACACCGGGGAAGGTTTTCTAATTGAGATAACCTTTAAAAATCAAACCTCAGAAAACAGTTTTTACCTCGAGTCCACCCCTACATATAACTCAATCAGCTTCAGACAAAAACTGTTTGCCTCAGCCTATTCACGTAATGTAAATATTATGTGCACTGCATGGGGTAACAAACTAAACCACTTGAGCACAGAGCACCTATGAATTGATAATGGGTTTAATGCTACACGGTTAGATAGCTCTTATCAATCAAGCCGCTGATGGCTCGATTGATAAGATCCAACCTGTCCGATCACCGCGGCAGATCGATACCGCGCTCGATCCCCGCGGCCGGACAATAGAAAAAACGGTGTTGATAAGAAGCGCCCGCGAGGGACGAGCGGGAATCGATCCGTGCGCACAAGCGGTGATGCGCTGGCTCGATACTGGCGCATAAACGAACTGTGTATGCCCAGCATAAGGGATGTTTCAGCTAGTCCATCTAACATGTTGTTAAAGGACACCTGTAATCATGTTTAGTAATACAAAAAAGGCCTGGTAAGTAGTAGACTAACCACTTAACGACAAGCAGACTTATAAAAACGTCCTGCTAGAGCCTCTTAACGGCTCCAGGACGTTTTTATAAGTCAAACAGCGCTGCCGCCGCTGTGCTCGTGAGATTAGTGGGGGGGCAAAGGGGACACCATAGAAAAAATACACCTTTATTTCCAAATATTATATTGTCACCATACTTTGTACTAGGGACATAGTGACAGGTTTTAGACTAGCCCATCTCTTCATAGGGGATTCTCAGCATGGCTTTTATTCTTTATAAAGATATTCCCTAAAAAGGATTTAAACAATGATGCTGGCCAGCTTCCCGGCTTCCTACAGTTTTTTGGGCAGTTGGACAGAGCAACTGCCATTCACTAAGTGCTTTTGAAAATAAATAGATCCCTGAGAATCCCCTATAAAGAGATGGACTAGTCCAAAACCTGTCACTTCGGTCAGATTTCTACTACCTACTGTAAGTGACAGCAACATAGGAGAAAAGTAACTTATGGCTCATTTTACTCTGGAAAAAATGTACTTCTTATTTTATCTATGTTTGCACATATTTTAAATTTTACAGTTTTTCGCTGTAGTGCCCCTTTAAGGCAAAAACTCCTTTGGGGTGAAGTGGCTAAGGAGTCAGACTCAAGGAGTCGGAGCAAAGCAATTTTGTAACTAAATGCCAATTCAGCTTCAATATACAGATACTCCAGCAACTTGCTGGAAAATATAGCAACAGTATACAGCTTGATGTAAAAAAGTTACCCAGCATGCTCATCTCAGATTGTGTTGTGTCAATGGTTCAACTGCCTGCACACAACAATGCAAAGTTGCACGCATCTCTTTACCACCTTAGTTTTATTGCATTTATAGAAAGAAAGAGAATTTTCCACATTTGTTAAAGAAACACTGAAGCGAAAAAAAAAATGATATAATGAATTGGTTGTGTAGTACGGATAATTACTAGAAGATTAGTACCAAAGAAAATATTCTAATTTTTATTTTCAGTTATACAGTGTTTTTTTTATAACATTGCATCATTCTCTAATATGTGCAGTTTACACAACACTAAGCATTCTAAATGTTTTACAGAGCAGGCTGTGAACTATTGACCTGTCCTCTGGCAGAAAAAAAAAATCCTTGACCGACAGCTCAGATAACAACCTTCAGAACTCAGAGCTCTCTGCGACTTTGAAAGTCGTAGAGCTCAATGGCTTTTTTGCATAGATAACAACTTGAGTCTCTTAACTCTTCCTGTACTGGAAACAACATTAGACAAAAGGCTCTGCTCCTCATGCTTTATTTCTTAGCTGTAAAACACATACACATGATATTTTTTTTTTCCCTTCAGTGTCTCTTTAATGTATAAAATTTTTCTTTATCAGATAAAGGGTATCCACTTACATAGTTTAGCAAGAGCAATTAGTGAGGTATTCACAGCAAGGGATAGCTCAATGGGCAATTCAGGGGGGACAACAGAGGTCAGGATCAGGGTGCACTCCAGAAATAGCTTATATCGGTTTCTGCTGGGATCTTTGGTACCTGAGAGAGAAAATCAATTCAGTGATTAAAGGCTGATGTAACATCACAAAAGATTTGAAATATGGGGGGGGGGGGGGGGGGGGGGGAGAAGAGTCAATTGTGTGCTGAGCTGTATGGGCCTGCATCGAGCCTTTAAACCTGCAGTGGCCTGAATTGTAAAAAAAACAGCCTGGTCAGTAGGGGGGGGTGTAAGCCTACAGTCCTTAAAGCGGACCCAGACCAAACATTTTTTTTAATCAAAAATATTTAGTTGCACCACTCTGACACATACAAAGATAAACACTCCTTCAAACCTATAATCATTTCAGTGCATGCTTTTCACCCTTCTCTTTTCATAGCTTACGGTTATACTGGGGGCAGCCATTAGCAATTCCTCCATTGCCAGACACCATCTACTCCACCAGTTTGCCGGAAAAATACCGGCAATTTGAAAGGAAGGGAGGGGTTCCTCCAATAAATGTAAAATATTATATATTTGTCATCATGCAGCTGAAAAAGGGCTGCTATTTATTATTATAATTTATAAAATAGATTTTATTTCTGAAATCTTGTATTTTTAATTTGGGTCCACTTTAAGAGGTTGATGCACTGTATTCACCTTCTACCCAGACATAAGCAGCAGCAGCAATGGCAAACACCAGCAGGAAGAGAATGAAGATGAAAGTTTCCAGATTATTGGCTGTCACCCGCTTCACTCCAAACAGGATTGTACGCAGGAGTTTCCCCTGTAAGAGAGATACAGAATGATTGCTATAACTACGCTACAACAATGTAACAGCTATAGAAAAAAATACAAGATATAAAAAAAAAAAAAAACCTTAAACAAAAGAATCAACTTAAATGTACTGCATAAGTAAGAAAAGATTATTGACACGGCTACCCAAACTTCTGGAATAAAACAATATGAATATAGAACAAGGGGCTCACCTGAGAGGTGTTAAATCCAGTTCGTAATACGTAAGCCACACATCCATTATCAAGGGCTGAGGAGACACAACAAGAACCATTAGTGCACATCCACCACCCTGCATAATAAGCTATAACAGAGAGAGAGAGAGAGAGAGAGAGAGAGAGAGAGAGAGAGAGAGAGAGAGAGAGAGAGAGAGAGATCACTGCATCTTATAGTCCGAATGCAGGGAGTTCCTGACTTGTGAATGCCTGCCAATACGAACCTCAAACTTGCTGCAATGTTGGGGACTCCCTGTGTACTGTGCCCATGCAGAGGAAGGCACAAGGGGGACAAAAAGGAGCATAGAGAAGGACACAAGGGGGACACAAAGGAGCATAGAGGAGGACACAGGTACAAGGGGGCATAATCCACAAGATGCCCCTTCACCATGGAGGCACTAGGATATATATATATATATATATATATATATATATATATATATATATATATATTTTTTTTTTTCCCCCCTGGTTTCTGACCTCTAAACCTAGGTGCATCTAATGGTCAGGAGTGTCAAAAGCCTAATCTAGACAGAGCGATCTGGCGACTCGATTAGCTGCCGGATCGCCTCTTCCGCCGCCGCGTCCCCGATTGTTCCCGCCGGCGCCGCTTATCTTCCGCACTATTCCCCGCTATTGTCTGCTTGCGGGGAATCGAGCGGCGACGAGATCGGACCTGTCGGATCGGATTGATAAGTTACATCAGCACGTGTGTACCTAGCTTTATAGTCTGAAAAATACATTCGTTGCTGATAAGAACTAATAAGACAGGTTCACCTGCTGAAATAAACACAGAACACACAGTAGTGAATTTCTTCAGCAACTAGAGTAAATATGGAATAAATACATTACATTGTGTGCTGTGCAACAGTTTGAGTCTACTTTAAATACCATCATAAACTAACTCTAGTAGCTCTGTAGCCAGCTATGATTTTCTCTTGCACTTGCATGCCAGCTGTGGCAACAGTATACGGTACTTATGTACTGTATGTACTTCTGTATAACAAAATGTGCAGACAACCCCAGCATTGTGCTTTCTTTATCTTTAGTGCCCTTGCTATTTAGCCTGAATATTTAAATGAATGTCACATGCAATATAGTCACAAGGCTGATCATGTGACTATAATTTAGCCCCGCCCACTTCCCAATCCTTGTCTTCCTCTCCGTCTCCAAAAACTCCCAGCAATAAACCTATGCGGGGGATTGTTTTTTTCTTCTCAGTATGTAAGAATTACACTTTAACATAAAATGTTTAGCTTACTTTAGTGCAAGTCACCTTTGAACGCTTACTCACGTTTAAGACCAGCAGTTGCTTTCTGAGGAGGGGTGTGCTGGACCACCTTGGTGCCTCCAAATATAACGTGCAGTCTGGAGTCGGCATTTAAATCTAAAACATGTTCTGGATCCAGTTCCTCTATAGGCTCCTACAAAAATGCAGACATTGCCAAGGTGATCAACATATCCACATGCATATAAACTGATAAACATGTATTTAAAAAGCATTAAAATATACTAGGTATCAAACTGAAAACCCCCATCACAGATAATTTCCTAGCAACATGTAAACTTGACTTGGAGCTCCCACAGTGCGATGTCAGGGCCATGGCTCTGACAGTTTCTTGTGCAAGTGGCCAATGACCTTACAGCCAAATCCAAAGGTCAATTTTCCATACTCATCCTTCTTGATCTGTCATCAGCATTTGATACGGTTGACCACACCTTATTCTTACAAATACTTTCAGATGTAGGTATAAAGGGCCTTGCTCTCACATGGTTATCTTCCTACCTCTCTGGAAGGTCCTTCACAGTCTCCTACTCAGATCAGATCTCTTCTCCTCATGCTTTGTCTGTCGGGGTTCCTCAAGGCTCTGTCCTTGGTCACCTCCTCTTTTCCATCTACATGCACGGTCTTGGTGACTTAATCAACTCATTCGGGTTTCAATACCACCTGTATGCAGATGATACGCAACTGTACCTCTCGGACGCAGACCTTAACTCCCTCCTCAAACGTGTTCCTGACTGCTTGTCTGCTATAACCTCCTTCATGTCCTCTGGCTTCCTAAAACTTAATATGAGTAAAACGGAACTAATAATTTTTCCACCGTCTCTGGCCACCTCTCTGCCTGAAGTAACTATAAATGTTGATAACACTCCCATAACTTCAGTTCCCAAAGCACGGTGCATGGGGGTAATATTCGACTCTTCTCTCTCTTTTATTCCTCATCTTAACTCCATAACCAGCTCCTGCCATCTCCAACTCAAAAATATATCTCGCATCCGTCCCTTTCTCACTCAAGACACAACCAAAACGTTAAAACATTAATTTCTCGTCTGGACTACTGCAACGTACTACTTTGTGGACTACCTTCTAACAAACTGGCCCCGCTCCAGTCGGTACTGAACTCAGCTGCTCGTCTCATTCATCTTTCTTCTCAAGCTTCCTCAGTTGACCCTCACTGTCAAGCTCTTCACTGGCTGCCAATTAACCAGAGGATCCAGTTCAAACTCCTAACCCTAATCTACAAAGCTCTCCACAATCTCTCTCCCCGGTACATATCATCACTCATTTCCAGATACAAACCCAATCGCAATCTCAGATCTGCACACGATCTTCTGTTGTCCTCCTCTAGAATCACCTCCTCACATTCCCGCTTACAAGATTTTGCACGCGCTTCACCCCTTCTCTGGAATCTCCCCCACAACACATCCGTCACTCGCCAACCTTTGTTACTTTTAAACGCTCTCTAAAAACTAATTTGTTCCGACAAGCATATGCGCTACCTTAGACCACTTCCCTTTGTCCTAAGACCAAATTGCACTCCTACTAGGTATCCTAAAACACACTGCCTTTATATATTTTATCGTATACTACTCCTCTTGTTTCCCCCGATTCCCTTTAGATTGTAAGCTCACAAGGGCAGGGCTCTCTCCCCCTTTTGTGTCTTGGAAATCATTATACATTTTATTCATCATGTTACTTTTAGCACTGTCATTACCAATTCTGTATTTTGTATTCTGTATGCTGTATCATTTTTTGTATTTTGTCACTAATTATGTATCTTGTATATTAGTGTACACCATTGTCTGTATTGTGTACCCCATGTTTGTTTCTTACTTTGTACAGCACCACGGAATATGTTGGTGCTTTATAAATCAATAATAATAATAATAGGATAATGGCAGTTGGTACTTTTTTTTCCCCAATGTCTCCTAGTAGTAAAGATGATGACCTGCAGACTTATGGTGGATCAAACATACAATTACACAGCAATTATCAATAATTTCTTCATCTATCTTCTGTGTTTTATCTTTTCACTTTGCTATAAATTGATTTATTTTTCCCCCCTACTACTATCTTTCAGTAAAGTTCCTCTTTAAAGCGGTATAAAACCCTGACAGAATATTCAATAAAAACACGTTTTCCTACTTTTTATATCGCATACAGTTATCATATTTGCTTTTGTGCATAAGTATTATTATTCATTTAGAAATTACAAGTTTCCAAAGTACACTTTTTTGCTCTGAGAGCTGACTTTGCATTTTATTTATAACTGATTTTTTTTCCATCTTGAAATATAAGCAGAAATGCTTTCTGACTGTTTGTCTGTGTTCAGGAGAGTCTGCAGTGTCAGAGAAGTATTAATACACAAGGAAAAGGAGAGGTGACTGGCACTCGCTGCTAGTTGGAAAAGCACTTGGATACCGAAGATACAAGGACTGTGCTCACCACTGTTGAATAGACATCAATCCAAAGCGAAGAAGAAAAGCCAGTCGGGCACCAGTCTCATGCTTCAGTGTACTGTCATTTTAATCCAAGCAGATACAGCAAGGTAACATAAGGAAGTGCTTGTTCACTTCCTAATGTTATCTTGCTGTACCTCCTTGGATTAAAATTACACTGAAGCATGAGACTGATGCCCGACTGGCTTTTCTTCTTAGCTTTGGAGTGTCAGAGAAGTGTTTGTTTACATTCCTCACTTGATACAATTAAACACAAGATAACAATATCTCCAGTTCGGATTCCTACAAATTTCCCGGCATTGAGCTTTTCTGTCCTGTATTTAACCCTTTGAATGCTGTTGTAGTAAAAAAAAAATGCTGGTAGTATATAATATGCTGTAAATAATGTTTTAGAGCAAAGAAGAATTGCTGGGTTTCATTCCGCTTAGTGACTCTGGGGCACACAGACAGGAAATCCCCTCCCCCCCCCCCCCCCCCCTAGTTTGAGCAGAATGCTCTAACAGATGTTTTGGCCCATTCCACTATCAATACAAATAAAATAATGCATTGTCTGGACTTCTTTACATACAGAATCTCTCAATGCATATGATGCAATGTTGTGCATTATAGAATGAGCAGTAAATGACTTGCCTTCATCTGAGGGACGGATTCTCCTGTCAGCATCGCTTCATCCACAATACAGCGCCCTCGCAGCAGCAGGACGTCACAAGGAACCAGGTTCTCATTGGCCGACCTCCCTAATATGGAGAGTGGAGGGAATTAGAAAATCAGTCCACATCTCATATTAGAGATGGTGAATGACGTGCTAATGATTCCAGCTTGCCTACAAAATCAATACAAATTCTATGCAGCTGCGAGTTAGGCCAATCAAATTTGGGAGGAAGGATAGGAATGGCTATTCCAAATGCCATACAATCGGCATTAAAATTTTCATACAAGCTGGGATCACACTAGCATCTCATTGACTGTCTATCTCTCACATAGTACTTCAGCAGGACTCTAAACCCATGCCAGAAAACACACACACACACACACACACACACACACACACACACACACACACACACACACACACACACACACACACACACACACACACACACACACACACACACACACACACACACACACACACACACAAAAGAATCAGATACTTACCATATCAAGAGGGAAGCCTCCTCCAGAGGCTTCCTGTGTCCTCTTCAAAACCACTGCCGCTGCCTGGGACAATGACTTTGGCACCATCATAGACCGTAATGTGAATTAAGGCAACAGAGAATGAGTGGGAGAGTGGGAACATTAGAGAAAACACCTACCCTGCTTTCAGTTTCATCCTTCACTGCTCAGCCTGCCTGTTATCAGCCCTGACTGAGCATTCAGTCTGGCTTTGCTCAGGAATCAGTGTTCTCCCCAGAGCTAATTAAGTGGGCGGGCCGCCCGGCTGATTTGAAGCCCCGCCCACCTGTTGTCATGTGCTTGCCTGGAGCTTCTAGTAAACTTCACATAGGAGCGCTCCATTGCCTGCTTTCAGTCAGCGCCAGCCTCGCACAATAGCAAAGGCTGACACTACACTGCAGGAGCGCTCCTCTGCCTGTCAGCTCATGTGTTCTGGTGAGACAGGGAGGGATTGGCTGGGCGGGTTGTAAGGGGCGGGACTCCTGTTCCGATTCTCCCTTCTGCTCTCCGAGTATTAGGATCTATTTTATTACGGTGCCTCTCACTCTCGTGAATGAAAACAGAGAGAGCAGTAAAGCAACAAAAAAAACAAAAAAAAACGATACAGCAGCAGCTTCCAGGAGTGAGATAAGAGCCACGTGGGTCTCCGGGACAGCCTCAGAGCGGCTCATGTAGTCTCTCCTTCTCCTCCAGACTGCAGGTAAACAACATGCCTGTGTAGTTGAAAACGGCAGCTGCACGTTTAATCCGGCTGGAGGGAGACACGGAGATCATGAGAAGTGATGCCCCTTCACACCTCTGCATGTTTATTTATTTGCTGTGGGGGCAGAGGAGACACAGCCATGCAGAGCATCTGTCTGTAAAAAGGCAGCCCCCTGTGCACTTGTCTCCTGCTGTGTGTGTTTCCCCCTGGCCCCAGCTTTGTATCGTGTCTGTAGTGCTGCCCCTCCCCCTGCACACTGGGGACACTTAGTGGAGCTGAACTCTTGCACAGGACAGAAGGAAACAGAGAAATGCACCCTGTATTCACACAGTTTAGCCTGTCTAATTTGATCTCTTTCTGTGTCACATGACTGAAGAGAAGCTCATTTGAAAAGCACTAAATGTTAACATGTCTGCTTACAAGAAAGCAGGAAGTAGACACACTGCAGATTTATTGCAGCATTTGTATCAGCTGTAACAAAGAAATGTTTTTCTTTAAAGGACAACTGAAGTGAAACAGATATGGAAGCTGCCATAATTATTTACTTATAAGCAATGCCAGTTGCCTGGCTGTCCTGCTGATCCCCTGCCTCTAATAATTTTACCCTAGCCTCTGAACAAGCATGCAGCATATCCGATGTTTCTGATCATATTGACAGATCTGACAAGATTAGCTGCATGCTTGTTTCTGGTGTGATTCAGACACTACTGCAGCCAAATATATCAACAGGGCTGCCAGGCAATTGGTATTGTTTAAGAAGAAATAAATATGGCAGTCTCCATATTCTTCTCACTACAGTTGTCCTTTAAAGGTTACGCTGTTGTGCATCTTTTAGAGCAGAGAGGAAGTTCTCTGTTCAGGTCTGCTTAAAAAGGGACCTGAGCACCTTAATCGGAAACAATCTGCTAGGTACACACAATGCAATTTTCTGACAGATCTACTGTCAGATCGATTATTCCCAACATGTCCTATCTGATTTCTGCACGATTTCCTATAGAAGTGAACTGAAAATCAGATCGGACATGTTGAAAATTGTCGATCTGACAATAAATCTGTCCGGAAATTGCATTGTGTGTACTTAGCAGGTACATCGGCTTGCCTCCTCATCCTCTTTTTATTCTGTAAGCAGAGTTGCATTCCCCCCTCGCACGCCACCCGGCTACTTTTTCATGCCACCCGGCTGGAAAAAAATTCTGGGGAGAACACTGGGAATCATAGCTGGGTCTGTCTTCTCTGATGTCTTTTCAAGCCCAAGCCTGCCCCCTTCTGGCTCTGCTATAATGACTCAGCTATGATGATTCCTGAGCAAAGCCACTGAATGCTCAGTTGGGGATTTTATCAGGGCTGATTAGAAGCAAGCCGAGCAGTGAAGAATGAAACTGAGAGCAAGGTAGGTGTTTTCTCTAATGTTTCTACTGATATATATGGTAAAATAGTATGAGGGTGCTTAGTCTCTGGTTCACGTTAATGTACACACCTGGGACACTCTTAACCACTTTACCCCCGCCGTACGGATTTCTCCGTCCCTTTTTCCACCCTGTTACCACCAAGGGAGGGAGAAATCTGTACCTGACGCCGCTCCCGCTCGCTCGTCCACACGCCCCCGCGCACGCCGCCGCCCGCTCACTTGGAGATCAATGAACGGGAA
The DNA here is from genome assembly GCF_040937935.1 of Hyperolius riggenbachi. Lineage (NCBI taxonomy): Eukaryota > Metazoa > Chordata > Amphibia > Anura > Hyperoliidae > Hyperolius > Hyperolius riggenbachi. The sequence goes on along the minus strand of NC_090648.1, from coordinate 82,230,883 downwards.
AAACCTTTCTCGTTCATTGATCTAAGCCCCCGCAATGATCAGCTGCTTCTACGAGAAGCAGCGCGATCATTGTGAAAAATGTTGCCCAGCCTCCCTGAACTTCCTGCAAGCTTACTTCCTGTACGCTTGCAGGTCGCATAAACAAAAACTAATGTGGCCATCTTGTGGCCAAATAGTAAAACTACACCCTAAAGCATTTTTCATATACAAATACATTAGTCAAACATTAAAAATTAACTCATTACCTCCCCTACACTCCCCAATTTTTATTTTATTTTTTGTAATAAAAAAAAAAAAAAAAAAAAAAATCACAAATAGTTACCTTAGGGACTGAACTTTTTAAATTTTTATGTCAAGAGGGTAGAACACTGTTACTTAATAAACTATGGGCTTGTAATTAGGGATGGACGCAAAACTGAAAAAAAATTTCAAATAAAATATTGGCGCCAAACATTGCGATAGGGACACAACGGTTTTATAACCGGGACAAATGGGCAAATACATTTCATGGGTTTTAATTACAGTAGCATGCATTATTTAAAAACTATAAAGGCCGAAAACTGAAAAATATTTTTTTCCCACATTTTTTCCTATTTTCCCATTAAAACACATTTAGAATAAAATTCTTGGCATAATGTCCCACCTAAAGAAAGCCTAATCGGTGGCGAAAAAAACAAGATATAGTTCATTTCATTGTGATAAGTAATGATAACGTTATAGACGAATGAATGGAAGGAGCGCTGAAAGGTGAAAATTGCTCTGGTGCTCAAGGGGTGAAGTGGTTAAAGCTCGCATCCGCACTCTCCACTGTGCATGAGTGTGGTCATGCTGCACCCAGCAGCAGGAAAAATTCGGACCTGCAGCCAAATAAAGTTTTACTTTGTTTGGCTGCTAAAGGGTTTGAAGGGAAAAAATATGGCAGCATCCATATACCTCTTTGCTTCAAGTTCGCTTTAAATACTACTGGCTGACTAAACTACTACAACGCAAACAAAATGCTGGATTATTTGCAGCAATCAATAGCTCTGGCGAGGCTCTTATTTACACTGCGCCTACTCTGAGAAGTCCTCCTTTGCTGGCACGCTGTCCTCCCATGTACGACCCATGAAGACTCACCTACAGACACGATGTCTCCTGGAATGATTTCATCGCTGGAGATTGGCCTCCACTTCCGATTTCTGTACACCTTAGAAATACATGAATATGTTGAACAAGAAGCATTACTACAGAAAACAAAATATGCATGCTATTGTATATGCAGGTTCTACAGAGTTTTACAAAGCCACACATTCCGTGAGCCTTGGTCTCCTCTTAGGCCAGAAACCCACTAGGAGCAATTTCTAATCACTAGTGATTTGGAAAAGCTCTTGCTAATGCAATGCTATGGGGGGATTTTTTTTATAAAATCACATCGCTCAAGTGGGATCACACCCATAGCATTACATAAGCAAGAGCTTTCAAAATCACAAAGAGCTTAAAAAAAAAAAAAAAAAAAAAAAAAAAAAAAATCACTCCTAGTGAGTTTCTGGCCTTACTCAGTGAAGTTTATAGACAATGGATTGGCCTAGTTCTAAACTGCATGCGATTCTCATATTCAGGGCTGTGGGGTCGGAGTTGGAGCAATTTTGGGTACCAGGAGTCTGAGTTTTCATAAACTGAGGAGTCTGAGTCGGATGATTTTGTACAAAATCCACAGCCCTGGTAAGTATCAGACTAAGGAGTCGGAGTCGGAGCTATTTTGGGTACCCGGAGTCGGAGGTTTCATACACTGAGGAGTCTGAAGATTTTTGTACCGACTCCACCACCCTGCTCATATTTGCATGAAAGTCAGAATTATTTGCATTACATTCTAACATCTCTGTCAGGAGGAAAAGAAATAAAATACACTTTGTATGTAATACAAATTTCCCACTTGTAACAGATTTACAACTCTTATTTGCTTAGCTAACAAACAGTAGTTAGCTCATGAGGAAGTCTCCTGATGAAACCGGTAGGGCAGGTGTGGAGGGATGTCAGACACGGACATGTGTGCACAGCTTTCTGTACAGCTGTGATGTGAATACTACAGCTTTGTGAGTAGAGATGTTAAATGAGATTCTAATACATTTTGTGGATTTAATGCAAATTATATGCAGCCCGATACGTGGCCAATTCAAATGCACTTCCTGCATGAATCTTTTGCCGAAGTATCGGGCCCCCGTACACACTAGATTCTCACTTGAAGCAGTCTTTAGTGTCCGCCTCGGCTGAGTTTAATCTGAAGGGTGTACAATCCTAAATACATACTGAGACTGGAAAGTGTCTGCATATGCTAAAGCCTGCTACACATCTTTAATTTTGATTGGCCAATTTAACCATCATTGAAGGTCAAAAGATTTTAAATACTATCAGCAGATTGTGTAGGTGAGCTCTCATACTACATAGGGGTGGTAACCTTGGTCAGTGATTTGCCAATCAATGTTGAAGGTGTGTACCAGTCTTAAAAAGAGCTGAGGTAGGCTACTTGATCCGTGAGACTGAGTGGATCAGGTAGCTGCAAAAACTGCTGTCGGTCACAACGCTGGAATGAGAAATTAATTCTCTTATCCAGCGTGCAGGGAGGTGGGGGAGTGGCAGGGGACACAGCCAATGGCAGCTCTGGAAACCCTGCAGGCGTTTTGAACAGGGAATCCCTCTCCCCTCTGTTTACCTCCGAGATAGCGACAAATGTCACTAATCTCGGGGGCTATAGCGCGGCAGTGGAGGGACAGACAGCAGCGGGGAGGGGACACAGAGGCATGACATGAGGAAGAGAATATGTCTCTGTATCCCATCTGCCCACCTTGGGTTCTCTTTAAAGAGAACCTGTACTGAGTAAAAATATTTAAAATAAACACATGAGGTAACTTCAAATGAAAATTACAGAGTTACCTTGCCATCAGTTCCTCTCAGAAGCTCACCATTTTCTTCTGACAATAATCCCATCCAGTTCTGACAATATTTTGTCAGATCTGAAATATATCAGTTGCTGTCAGTAAAATATCAGTTGCTGTCAGTTATAGCTGAGAGGAAAACTGATGTACCAGGTAATGTCCATGTTTCCCTATGGCTCAAGTGGGCGATGTTACAGTTTAACTGTGTGCTGACCAGAAAACTGTTATGGGTAATGGCTATTTTCAAAATGGAGGACGGAAAATTCCCTTGATCATAGTGAACAAATAGGACGCAGGACAAGAGAAAGACACTGAGGAGTAGACTACATGGAAGGTAAGTATGACTTGTGTATGCCTATTTTGAATTTTATTTTCAGTACAGGTTTTCTTTAAGCGTGCGTACACATCCACTTTTGATTGGGCAATGATTGGACAATTTTACAACCTTCATGTAGTACGAGAGCTTAGCTACACAACCTGTTCATAGTATTCAAAATCTGCTGGCCCTCATAGTACATGGAGGTGGTAACATTGGTCATTCAAAAATGGATATATGTGTGCACTCTAATATTGAGCGGTTTATGGGCCAAAGCACCTGGTGAGCTGATCACAAGAAGGTGCCAAGGATTGAAAATGTATATTCTATAGGGTATAGTGGTAATAATGGTTTCTGGCCACTGTGAATTATATATTTCAATGTCATATGAAGTGAAGGAAACATTTTTCCAGCAGTAATCTAGACAGCTATAAAGGCAATGAACAGTGTTAAAAAAAAAATAAAAATCAAAGTTTTGCCTCGAATTCCACATTCAAATAAATATCGGTAATAAGAAGCTGATGGGGGGGGGGGGGGGGGGGGGGGGAGGTAAGGCAAGGACAAACATAAAGCATCAATTCTTTCTTAACCACTTCAGCCCGAGAGCAATTTTAACATATAGGCGCTGCTCCCATTCATTCGCCAATAACTTTATTACTCCTTATCACAGCTAAATTATCTATATATTGTTTTTTTCAGGACAAATTCGGCTTTTAGTGTGTGTTCATTTTGTTTAGTAATCAACTTATTTTCTATGCATTTTAAAGGGAAATAAGGGAAAAAAATGAAAAAACAAACGTTCTCAATTTACATCCATTATAGCTTTACATTAAACAGTGCTGACTATAAGTTAAACCCACTAATTTTATTTGTTATTGCAACATTTAGATTATGTTCCTAGCACAATGTATGATGACAATATTGTATCTGGAAATATAGGTGTCTTTTTTCTGTTTTTGCCTTCTCGTTGTACACTATCAATAATTACAAGGCCTTATTTTGAAAAATAATAGTAATATATCCTCATGGCATACATATTTAAAAAGTCAGGTTCCTAAGGTAACAATATATGCTTTCATATTTTGTCACTTTTTTTCGTTTTAAAAAAGTCTTTTATTTTGGTACAGAATATGCAGAATTTAATTTCTTTTGATTCAGTTTGTGACTAAAAAAAATAAATATATATATATATATATACAGGAGACATGCGCCTCAACCCTAAAAGTCTTTCAACTCTATTCTACTACTTATCATGGTTAAAATTAAGCCATATATGTCTCCTGTAGTGTTGATAAAACTTGCCCTAGTTTGATTATAATTCTGAAAATGATTTTTTATGTTTGATTGAGTTTGTCCCTACCTATTTTTCATGTGACGTGGTTCACAGCTTTTAGACACACAAAAATGTACCTTACAACTCGTCACGGTTAAAATGATACATGTGCCTCATTTAGTAGCAAACTGGTGGTGCACAAAAACACTGGACAAATATATCCGTCCAGTTAGGCTTAAGTGGTTAAACTGGACCTGAACTCAGAACTAATTTCTGCTGTAAAAGATAAACAGCAGCATAATAACCCTTAACTACTTTATGACCGCGTCACGCCAATGGGCGTGACCGCGGCGGCAGCCCCAGGACCGCCTAACGCCAATTGGCGTCAAGTCCTGGGGCTGTAGTTTCCCAGGGAACGGCCGCGCGCATGCGCGATTGTTCCCTGCCGATCGCGGCTAGCAGGCTGCTTGTAAACGTAAGGGGAAATAAATCCCCTTTGTTTACTTGCGTACAGCGCTGCCGGGGGCCGCAGCGCTGTACAGATCGGCGAACCCCAGCCTCTGATTGGCCGGGGAGCGCCCTCCTCTCATAGGCTGATGCCTATGAGAGGCGGAACAGGACGGATCGCCGTCCTGTTCCAATTCTTGTGACGGAGGGGAGGAGGGAAGGGGACGGAGGGGGACAGGGAGAGAGAAAGCCTCGCTGAGGCAAGTGAAAAAAAAAAAAATAAAGCCTGCAGCGATCGGACTCCTCCAGCGGCATGTCCCCTTAGGGACAAAAAAAGGAGGCGAGTCCTATCGCTGGGCACCTAAGCTGGGCTGTGCAGAAAGCTGAAAAGCCTGCACAGCCCAGCAATGCAAACATGAGCCTGGTCTTGGGGGGGGGGGGGGGGGGGGGGTTACCACTGCGGTCGTCAAGTGGTTAAAGAAATAACATTTGGTACGGCTGATACGAATCCTGCAATAAATCTGCAGTGTGTCTACTTCCTTCTTTCATGCAGATGTAGGGTTAACATCCTGTGTTTACACATCAGCTGCTCTGCCGTGGCAGAGGAGATTGTTGAGCTGACACAGCCAAGAGATTAAATTACAGTTGTGATTAGTCACATATGAGGGAGAATTGGACAGGCTAAACTTTCTAATTACAAACAGGGTGCATTTCTGTGTTTTCTCTCTGTCCTGTGTAGAGTTCAGGTCCACTTTAAACAGTATAAAGCCGGACATGCACTATACAATATTTAAGCCCAATTAGACTCAACAAAAATATTTAATTGATTGGGAAAATTGAGGTTAACAATGGCATCGCAGTTGTCCTGCCATCCACATGTGGGCAGACTTCCATAATTGGGATAGGCTTTTTTTTCTACAATCAACCAATGATATTGGTCATAATGTTGATTGCGTGACAATCAGTGGTTAAATAGTGTATGGGTAGCTTAAAGAGAATCCGTAACCAAGATTTGACTCCCAATCAGTAGCCGATTCCCCCTTTCCCATGAGAAATCTATTCCTTTTCTCAAACGGATCATCAGGGGGCGCTGTATGGCTGATTTTGTAGTGAAACCCCTCAGTGCTGTGAGGCGCTGACATCACACTGTGGGAGCCTTGTTGCATTGTGGGAAATAACAACCGTTTCCAACTGCCAAAAAAAAGCAAGCAGTATCTCCTTGCAGTGACATCACCTGCCAGCAGTAAAAATGTCCCCATGTGATAAATGCCAAAATGTAAATCAGGGAGAGGAAATATTTTACAATGAGCAAACACTGACTAAATCATTTATACGCAATTATTGTAAAAATTAAGCACTTTTTTTATCACATTATTTTCACTGGAGTTCCTCTTTAAGCTTCTCTCAGATTGCATTTACTGGCTCCCTGTAATTGTTCTCTAATAAACATATACAAGTACTGTAGATTCTGCTATGTGAGCGCGTTACTGATAATGCATCAACCTCAGAGAGGAACAAAACATACAAAAGGAATTTTCTCACACTGGATTTTGGACACCACGTGCATTTATGAGCAAAAATACATGTGCAGCTCTACACAGATAGAAAATAAGGGAAGAACATGCATGTTGTCAAACAAATGTCGCTGGCTGAACATTGGCAGAGCACTGCTGTGTTGGTTCAAGTTTTCCGATGCAGTAAAATGCACATGAATGTACCAGAGTGTGTAAAATGCCGTAAAATGTACCCGAGGCATCAAAAAGTAAATACAGGGAAGCCTCTGCATTCGACATTCTCCATTCCCCCTTGCCAAGCGCAGACCCCCTGAAAATGACTAACAAGGGCTTGTGGGTAGAAACATCAGGGCCTCGCTCCTCTTCAGGTACGAGTGTGGCAGTACTGCGAGAGCCAGAAGAGGAGCACAGCCCCAATGCTGCAGAGGGTCCCGGCAGCGGTGGAGTATCAGACAACAGCATGGGAAGCCTTTGGAAGATCCAGAGGCTTCCCTCTCCTTAGGGAAGCATTTACTTTTTGAGCTTTATAAGGCCTTTACCACACAGTACAGCATATTTATATAAGCAGGAAATGCACCGATGCAAGATGGATGGACAGATAGATAATCTATATGAAGCAGTAGGCAAATGGCAATACAATCGAGAAGAGTGGCCGCCAGTGTGACATATCCCCGTCCTCTCCTCACCTGAATCATGTAAGGCTTGTTCCCCATTTTCCTGATCTCAGAGAGATTCCTCATCTGCTGCTGGACCAGAGATGCTTCAAACGCCACCAACATAAAGAGGGTGAAAACACTGTAGTACCAGTATTCATCCAGACACCAGAGCCCCACACAGAATACCTGGAAGGAAGATAAACAGTAACAAGCTGAGCTTTCATCATTAGCAAAGACAGGCAACCTTCCTTTGGGAGACGCTCCCATTTGTGCTCCTCCCCGTCCACACCGCAGAGCGGTAATAAGCGGCGTTCTAAAGACAGCAGGACATGCTCCACTACTTTTCTAGCAATGCCTGCAAAACAGCATTGACTAGAGGTGATTAAAATGGATCCGAGATGAACTTTTACTCATTGCATAATTCTGTTCCTTTCCTATTGTTTATAGGGCATTCCTCAAGCCTAATACTTTTTTGTTTTTGTTTTAATACTCTAATTCCCTATAAACTAAACAAGCCACGCCCACAGGTTTTCAGAGAGCCAAGGCACTTTCAGACAGTAGCAAGGGCTCATGGGAGCTCAGTCTGGGGAGGGGGAGGTATTACTAGCCAGAGATTTCAGAGGCAGAGGGGAGGAGGGAGGAGGAGGGGGGATTATTTTTTTTTGCTCAAGTTACAGATAAGCCTGCCTCTGTGTAATGTTTACAAACAACATGGCTGCTGTCATTGTATCACAGGAAGAAATAATCATTTTCTATTAAAGCTGTTTGCAGCTAGATTTGCTGTGTAAACTATCTAAACTTTAGATAAGATAGACAAGTTACTTGTTATAGTTTTTCATCTCGGATCCGCTTTAAAGGGATGCAAAAAGTGCAATTCATTCGTAGGATTATGCACATTTGTATGCAAATTTATGCAGATAATACCAATTAGGTTCCAGGATTTGATTTCAAGCTGCATAAATTTGCATACAGAATGTATCAACTCATTTACATCTCACTAACCACCCCTAGCATTGACTGACCTCACTATACACCATTTCAGCATCTAACCTTTTGTGCATGCGGGGAAACTCCAATCCCAGCAACATGTTACAACTGCAGCCGTGATACTTGTCTTTGCAGAGGCTTCCTATGTCCTTCTTCAGACCACTGCCTGGGATCCTCTTGAAGATTGTGTCTATGCTCCCCACTGTGCAAGAACACAGCTGTGCTGCACCCAAGCAAGCACGGCCATGCCTGCTGCAGTAGTGTGGAGCCGCTCGTGGACTCCGTGCTCTTGAGCAGCTCCTGCTTGCTGCGCAGGCACAGCCGTACTTGCGCAGGTTTAGTACCCGCTGTGCTCGTGCATGACAGAAGCACAGCCATGTAACAAATCTGACAACCTCTTGTTGGATATGTTCCGGGGGTCAGTGCGCGGCAACAGTGGGGGCCAGGACGACGTGGGAAACCTCTGCAGGAGCCAGGTAAGTATGTTTTCTCCTTTTTCCACCTCAGGTACACTTAGCTATATATAATGCTATAAAGCATAAGTAGAATACATTTTTAATAGTCTGCTGTAGCAGAGATAACTACTTGGAGAACACCTTAGTTTAGTTCTCTGTGCAAACTACTGAACTGTTCTGTAACCACAGCACCTGTATGAAATACATAAATCTAAATACTATACTTTATGTATAGTAGTCTAGCATTTTGACAACAGCCATACAGATATCTGACTAAAGCTGGCCATACACTTATAGATTTCCACACAATGTTCCAAAAAGATTGATTCCTTTCTGAAAAGAATCGATTAATAAGTAATCGATTCCTACCATACACTGCACACCAATTTCCAATAGATAGCAGCTGCAGAGTGGCACTGTTTTTATGCAGTGCAAAGCTATATAGCCCATCGATCTGCCAATGCTCTTGCTTCACCCTCATTTTAAATTTTCCATCCTGTCCGATTAATACTGTAAATCGATTTTTAGTCGAAATCGATCAACAGTTGATAGATCTGACATTTTTGGGGATAGATTCCCATTAGATGAATCAAATTTGCAAGGAATCACATAAGAACGTTGATAAGTGTATGGCCACTTTAAGACTAGACATGTGGAAGAGTGCAAGTACAGCTCTTACCTGAAACACAAAGAACGGGGCAATGGCTCTTTCTTTGAACAGGTGCAAGAAATCGGGAACAACCATCTCTGCTCTAAGAACAGAATGAGAAAGTTATAAACCTGCAGCTTAGTATTTAAAAAAAAAAAGCAAGTCTTTACATCTATTTACAGCCCCTTGGGACTTTCAGAGTCACTTGAGAGCAAGGCTGTGTGATCTCTCTCTACGGCTAAACACACTGCATACAAACTTGACTGTACAGATTCACCAAATCTGTAGTGTAAGGGCCAACAGATTGAAAAGACTTAGAAAGGATGGTTTTGGTTATCTCTTATACTACATGAAAGTGGTAAGCTTGAACAACCAAGCTTGTATGGTATGTGTTAAGCCCAACACTTCTACTCACCTGAAAAAGTGCTTGTACGAACAGTTGTACCTACATCTGTAGCGGCAGCCTTGCTAATGCCATGTTCACATGCAGTTCCCAAGCCCAAACACTTTTTTTTTGGGCCGAGACGCCACTCACAGTTTTGTATCTACTAAGTGTGGCATTATTCTCTCAACTTTCATGTGAAACTCAGAGCAAATTACTAAACAAGCTAATAATGGCAGGACATTGCGGGGGTACTGGACACTCCTGTGTATACTGTACCTATGTAAATGTGGCATAACAAGCCAACCTGGTTAGAAAGGCCAATTCCAAATAATAGTCTTCAAAGGGCCTGTTGTGTCATCCGTCAACATTAATAAACTCAGGGCTCTAAATCACTGAACGGCCCTCTTCTCAAGAGGCAGACTTTACTTTTCCGGTAAACCATAAAGGAAAAGAAAAACACTAAGGCCTCAGTTAGCAGCTGGGAAAGAGCCAACCGTTTTCTCCAGCATCAACAGTGGGGATTAGCTAGCAATACTGCATAATACTGAAAACTGCATCAAAAGTCAACCAGTTTCCTAGATTCAAAATCCTGACTTCATCCAACTGCTGAAACTAGATTGGTTAAGTGTACCAGAGATTAAAACAAAACAAAAAAATCATACATACATGGGGCTTTCTCCAACCCCCTTTGGCCTGATCGCTTCGTCTGCTCCGTCATTCTGTATCCTCCACAAGGGCTCCTGGTATCTTTGGCCAGTCGGCGCATACACAGTTCGGCTGCGCGCGCTCCAACATCTCACTCCCATGGCCAGGAGGGTTCTGCACCTGCGCAGTAGTATTGTGCAGGCGCAGAGAACTCCCAGCAACGGGAACATGGTGGGCCGCGCATACGCAGTAAACCCTGACTGACCAAGATATTGGGATCCCTTACGGAGGACACAGAAGGCGGAGGATGGCCCCGAGGGAGTGATCAGGCTAATGGGTGCTGGAGGAAGTCCCAGGTATGTATGATTTTTTTTGGTTTTCTTATCTCAGGTTTCCTTTAACATAAAAAATTGCAATATCTCAAAATATTACCCTTTCCTTGAGGAGACTTCATTGGCTGGATAGTGTACTGGTTAAGGGCACCGCCTTTGACATGGGAGACCAGAGTTTGAATCCTGGCTAGGGGCAGTAACTATTCAGTAAGGAGTTCAAGGCCAGACTCTTTAACACTGCAGGGTGGCCCCTTGAGCGCGCCCCAGTGGCTGCAGCTCCTGAGCACTTTGAGTCTGACAGGAGAAAAGCGCTATATAAATGTTCGGATTATTATTACAGATTACCTGTTGTGGACATTGCTCATTCTGCTTGTTGGGAGGGGAGGGAAGAGGAGGGTAAGAAGAGGACTTGAAACAGGGAACAGAAGGGGGACAACAAACAATGAGCAGCAGGAGGATGGTTGGGAGTGGGTACTCTAGCCCACAATGCTTTTAAATTTAAAAGTTTCCGCACTTCAGGTGTGCTTTAAAGAGAATCCAAGGTGGGAGGGATATGGAGGCTGATATGTTTATTTCCTTTTAAATAATGCCCATTGCCTGGCTGTCCTGCCTCTGATACTCCAAGTCATAGACCCTGAACAAGCACGTAGATCAGATGTCTATGACAAAACTGACAAGATCAGCTGCATGCTTGTTTCAGGTATGTGAGTATATTATTATCAGCTGGCCGGATCAGCTGCTCGATACACGGTACAGAAACGTACCGTGTATCCCCAGCATAAAAGGACTTTCTTGGATTTGTTAAAGGTGGCTACACAATGGCAGATGACCAGCAGATTTGACCAGATAGACTCCACTCTGATCTAATCTGATCAGAGATGGGTCTATTGCTGCCAGTCTAGTGTGCACAGATTTCCATGCAGGAAGTGAGCCGCTGTGTTTACGTTAAAGGACAACTGAAGTGAGAAGAGTATGGAAGCTGCTATATTTATTTCCTTTTATAATTCCAGTTGCCTGGCAGCCCTGCTGATCTATTTGGCTGCAGGAGTGTCTGAATAACACCAGAAACAAGCATGCTGCTAATCTTGTCAGATCTGATAATGGGCATAATTTCCAAAGCTTTTTTACCTGTTTTCCTCTGTTTTCACCTCATCTATGTTACATTTTTAAGCTCCATAAAGCCCAATCTACACGATACGATTCTTTGTGCGATTCGATTACAAATTCTATTTATGAGCCAATTAAATCAGACATGTCCGATCGGGATTCGATTCAATTCGATTTGCCATTGCAAAACAATGGCAAATCGAATTGATTCGAATTCAGATTGGACACGCCGGATTTAATCGAATCGCATAAGTAATCGTATCGTGTGGATAGGGCTTAAGACCAAAAATATAATATAATTAAGGTAGGAAAAGTATTATTTAAATGAAGTTAAAAAGGGAGGGTTCAGGGACTATAAAAAATAAAATAAAAATCCAAGTCCACTTACCTGTCGGCACGCCACCGGAGACCACCAGGAGCGGCGCCAAGGGCACCTCCTGCCTCCCACGGGCTGGAGGAAGCCCCAGGTAAGTGGGCTTGGATTTTTTTTTTTTTTTTTTTTTTTTTAATAGTCCCTGAACCTTCCTTTTAATCAGGAACAACTTACTTTGAGTGATTATTTTGCTTGTAAATGTGCTGAAAGGTTATTTTTTATCAAATAGGTGATAAATAAATCATTTAAAGAGTAACTGTCAGGCTGCAAAAGCTAATTTAAACCTCTATTCTTCTGTGTTAAACAGTTTAGAAGGAAGCCAAAAAGGCAATACTGAAGTTAAAAATCTCTCTTACTTTTGATGGGTGCTGAACTGCAAGGCTGTTAGACCCAAGCTCTCAAAAGGACGAAAGGCCGCATACCATACTGCAAAGCATTCTGGGGCTGCTTGGGTCCTCCCCTCGGCTGCTAGTGAGAAAGTACAGGCTCATGTCACAACAGCGTAGCACTGAAAAATCTCCGGGCAGAGTACACTGCAGGAGTCCGCTATTGTTCCTAGCCACATGGCTAATTAATATTCACTGCACAGTAGTGTTTTACATTACCGATCTTTTGTGTGAGTGAATCATCAGGAAGCAGGGAGGACATGACGACACATTTGGCTTAATAGGAGACAGACAAACATGGAACCTGCCATGAGCTGTCAGGAGCATCATTCTCTGCAAATACTATATAAAGATTCTGTGAAATCCAAATGTGGACAGTGAAATGCATATGTAATGTAAGTACAGCCAATCTTTAGCTACTGATATATGTGTTTTTTTTCTCTGAGACCCTATACCTAACAGCTCCTCTTTAAGAGAAGTTCTGTGAATAGAGCCCAATGTCAGACACACCTCATCTGCTGCATGCTTGTTCAGAACCTATGGCTAAATGTATTAGTGGCAGGGGATAAGCAGGACAACCATGCAACTGGCATTGCTTAAAAGGAAATAAATATGGCAGCCTCCATATGGCTCTCGCTTCAGTTGTCCTTTAATGACACGCTGCAGTTCCATGAGTGGAGGGAGCCGTGTGCAGACAGCAGAGGCCCTGACAGTTGGAGATGGACAGACCCTGCCATTCAGATAACAAGAAAATGCCTGTAAGGACAAGTACAAGTATGGACAGAGGATGCACAAGGGGCAGGGAGGATCGCCCTTCAAGTAACACTTTTGATCCAGGTTGGCACACATAACCGTGAATAAAACAAGACAGTATGATTGATACAGTGTGCAAATATAATGAAGCCCATACTTGTTAATTCCATATTTCTTCTCAGCAACTTTGATCTCTGCTTCCTCTAGGTACCCTTTAGAGCTCTGGTAATAGGACAGGGGGCGCTCCACAGGAAACACAACAGGGAAAAAACTCTTCTTCTCCTCCGCATCATAGGTATATTTTATTTTCTGAAATTCAAATGATAGAGTCTCCTGCCCATCTTCCCCCTGCAGATATACAAAGAAGACGTGTGAAGTAACCGGGTTCTCAAGGAGAAGAGATGCCAAAAAAACAAACTAGGGTTTCTAGAAGCACTCCTCCTCCATATTATGATTATCAGCAAACAAATATCCCCACAATCTTTTTCATAGGCTATAGTAATGCTCCTTTATTCATACAAAATGATAGACAAAAAAAACCAAACATGTATGCCAGGTAATTTCCTTCATGCACAAGCAGATCTCAGCCAGGAGCTGCATGGAGTCCGAGATATCTTCTCTGCAGTACGCCCTGGTCATCTGCACGCCCATTGTTTTCACGTGAGGCAATATGGCCACAGTTCACGCCACACAGGCGCTCTACTTATGCAGCTTTGAAATGCCGCTGCAGCTTGGAAAACATGCCTTTGGGCCTCTTGCTGCTCTTTCGGGGAATCAGATAGTGTAACATAGAACATGATTCTTGCCTGCGGATAGTTGTAGAGAGGGGCAAAGTCGGGGGAGCTCAGAGAGGAGCGTCTGCTCACGTCACCATCTCGGAAGCGCCCCAGGTCATTTCCTTTTTAGATGTTCAAGGTCTGGCCCTCAAAACGTTAACAAAGGCTTGAAACCTGGACCAAAATCCCAAACACCTGAATCCCCAAGCTGCTGTATCTAATCTGCCTGCACATTTTCTAGCTCAATTAACTTACATAATATGCACATACACCCAGAATTCTTAGCATCTGATGATCCCCTAGTGAGGAGAACGGGAATAATGAAAAACAAACATTTCTTCCCAGCTTGTAAACAAATGCCATGCAGATAGTAGTTCTGCGCCTGCGCAGTACACCATGGAGTTGATGGACAGCAGTGCTTGTGTAGGCGCAGTAGAGGAGGTCGGCCCCTGCACTCGCTGTGAGCGAGGCAGTCAGCATGGGACATGTTAGCTGCAAGGGGTAGCAGGAAGCCCCGGGTAAGTATATCATGGGGAGACACGATTTGCTTGAGGTTTACTTTAAAAGACTGATTGTGGTTTCAAAACAGCAACTGTGACAGTATGGTGCAATGTTCTATTAAAAAAAAAAAAAAAAAAAAAAGCTAAATAACTGAAAAAATGATTTATTTATTTTTGTAGGAATGTTCTATTCCTTATACATACTATCTTACTTTTTTCCTACTTCAGGTTTGCTTTGAAGCTCTGAACACAAAGCTAAACCAATCATCCTTACTCTATATAGATATGCTGGTTGTAACACATATGGGTCACATAAGAGTACCTGAACGATTCAGCTAAACCTCACTGTGGCCAAGCCTACGCTCTACATGCCTCACACATATTCTGCACACATTGCACACTTTTATGGTAAGCTATGAAAAATCCAGAAACTATATAGTGTTGGGACTTGGGAGCAGCACAAGCAGCTGAGTAATGCAAGTTTATGAAGGTCATTGACAGGTTTTTTTGTGTGTGTGCTAAAAGTTGTTCTGTATTATTGTGAAAACAAGTCCATTCTTCTGGTAAGACTGGTTTTGGCTGACCGACTCCTGGAAATGCCACTTGTGTTATTTAATCAACACTCTCAGAAAAAAGCAGTATATCAGATAATAACTTGTGTTTAGCCCTAAATAAATCCCCACTACAAGCTTTTCCCCACAAGCTCTGTGTACTCAGAGCAGCCTTACCTTCTCTCTGATCAATGGCACCAGCTCAGCAGAACCATTGTTGGGAGTCGGGACAACTTTAGCTAAGGTTGCAGTCTGTGGATTGGGGTCCTGTTGAGAGATACACAGTTTGTAGTTACCGTATTCAGCATGTGAACTTTAACAATATAAAACACAAGCAAAATTAAAAACCACATGTAGAACTGTTATTTCCCACCCCCTTACCGTATTTCCTGAGCCCTCCAGCCCCCAAATCAACCGTCTCCCCCCCCCCCCCCCCCAGCTCCCATCCAGTGTCACTTTTCCCAATCACCTAATTCCAGAACGCCATGCCCATGCGAAAATTACTTGTCTTGGAATTCCCTACTTCATCAGCTCCAGTCTGGTTCTCATTTAAGTTGTTCTGCAGAAATGGCCCTTACCAAAGTAGCCAATGAGCTCCTAAAAGTTAAATTCAAAATCTTTTGTCTTTTATCCATTTACACTCAACTAAAGGATTATTAGGAATACCATACTAATACAGTGTTTGACCCCCTTTCACCTTCAGAACTGCCTTAATTCTACGTGGCATTGATTCAACAAGGTGATGAAAGCATTCTTTAGAAATATTGGCCCATATTGATGGGATAGCATCTTGGAGTTGATGGAGATTTGTGGGATACACATCCAGGGCACAAAGCTCCCGTTCCATCACATCCCAAAGATGCGCTTTTGGGTTGAGATCTGGTGACTGTGGGGGCCATTTTCGTACAGTGAACTCATTGTCATGTTCAAGAAACCAATTTGAAATGATTCGAGCTTTGTGACATGGTGCATTATCCTGCTGGAAGGAGCCATCAGAGGGTGGGTACATGGTTGGTCATGAAGGAATGGACATGGTCAGAAACAATGCTCAGGTAGCTCGTGGCATTTAAACGATGCCCAATTGGCACTAAGGGGCCTAAAGTGTGCCAAGAAAACATCTTCCACACCATTACACCCTCACCACCAGCCTGCACAGTGGTAACAAGGCATGATGGATCCATGTTCTCATTCTGTTTACGCCAAATTCTGACCATCAAAACTTATCAGACCAGACATTTTTTTCCAGTCTTCAACTGTCCAATTTTGGTGAGCTCGTGCAAATTTTAGCCTCTTTTTCCTATTTGTAGTGGAGATGAGTGGTACCTGGTGGGGTCTTCTGCTGTTGTTGCCCATCCGCCTCAAGGTTGCGCGTGTTGTGGCTTCACAAATGCTTTGCTGCATACCTCGGTTGTAACGAGTGGTTATTTCAGTCAATGTTGGTGTTCTATCAGCTTGAATTAGTTGGCCCATTCTCCTCTGACATCTAGCCTCAACAAGGCATTTGTCGCCCACAGGACTGCCGCATACTGGATGTTTTTCCCTTTTCACACCATTCTTTGTAAACCCTAGAAATGGTTGTGCGTGAAAATCCCAGTAATTGAGCAGATTGTGAAATACTCAGACCGGCCCATGTGGCACCAACAACCATGCCCAAAATTGCTTAAATCACCTTTCTTTTCCATTCTGACATTCAGTTTGGAGTCCAGGATTTTGTCTTGACCAGGACCACACCCCTAAATGCATTGAAGCAACTGCCATGTGATTTTTTGATTAGATAATTGCATTTATGAGAAATTGAACAGGTGTTCCTAATAATCCTTTAGGAGAGTGTATATGCATGGTTTCGACAACCTAATGCACTTAATATGCTGATGACACAACTGTACCTTGCAGCCCAGACCTTAAAGCGGATACGAGATGAAAAACTAACTATAACAAGTAACTTGTCTATATATCTTATCTAAAGTTTAGATTGTTTACACAGCAAATCTAGCTGCAAACAGCTTTAATAGGATATGATTATTTCTTCCTGTGATACAGTGACAGCAGCCATGTGGTTTGTAAACATTACACAGGGGCAGCCTCATCTGCATCTTGAGCAAAAAAAAAAAAAACTAATCCCCCTCCTCCTCCCCTCTGCCTCTGAAATCTCTGGCTAGTAATACCTCCCCCTCCTCCTGCACAGACTGAGCTCCCATGAGCCCTTGCTACTGTCTGAAAGTGCCTTGGCTCTCTGAAAACCTGTGGGCGTGGCTTGTTTAGTTTATAGGGAATTAGAGTATTAACCACCTTAGCGGTATGGACGAGCTCAGCTCGTCCATTACCGCCAGAGGGTGCCGCTCAGGCCCTGCTGGGCCGATTTTGATGACATAAAAAGCAGCACACGCAGCCGTCACTTTGCCAGCCGCGTGTGCTGCCTGATCGCCGCCGCTCTGCGGCGATCTGCCGCGAGCAGCGGCGAAAGAGGGTCCCCCCAGCCGCCCAAGCCCTGCGCAGCCGGAACAAATAGTTCCGGCCAGCGCTAAGGGCTGAATCGGAGGCAGCTGACGTCCATGACGTCACTCCGCTCGTCGCCATGGCGACGAAGAAAGCCAAACAAGGAAGGCTGCTCATTGCAGCCTTCCTTGTTACTTCTGCTTGCCGGAGGCGATCGGAAGAACGCCTCCGGAGCGCCCTCTAGTGGGCTTTCATGCAGCCAACTTTCAGTTGGCTGCATGAAATAGTTTTTTTTAATTAAAAAAAAACCCTCCCGCAGCCGCCCTGGCGATCTCAATAGAATGCCAGGGTGGTTAAAAGAAAAACAAAAAAGTATGTGGCTTGAGGAATGCCATATAAACAATAGGAAAGGAACACAATTATGCAATGTGTATAAGTTCATCTCGGATCCACTTTAATTCCCTCTTATTAGGCATTCCTGGCTGCCTGTGTCTCCATTCGCTTCGTAAAATATAATAGAACAGAACTGATAGTTTTTCACAGTCTCTATCCATTTCTCTTCCTGATAAACCAATAAATGTGAGTAACCCCAGATCCCCAAGCATGTTGCTTAGGGGGTAATGTTCGATACCTCTCATTTATCTCACACATTCACCCTCTAACCACCTCCTGTCAACTCAAACACGGCTCACATCAGATCCATTTTCACTCGTGACACCACTAAAATCTAGTGTATATCCTAAATATCTCACCTTGACTACTGTAATATCCTGTTCTGTGGCCTACCTATTAACAGAACTATATCCATCCAGTCTTTACTGAACTTGACTATTCAATTCATCCACGTCTCTAACCTAGAAAGCTCTGCACAGTACATCTCCTCACTAGTCTCCAAATACCACCCAAACAGCAACCTCTGCTCTGCAACCTTCTAACAATTCTAATGCTAGGTACACACTGAGATTTTCTGGCAGATTTACTGTCAGATTGATTATTTCCAACTTGTCTGATATGATTTCCGATGGATTTCCGACGGTTTTCCATTCACTCCTATTGGAAATCGATCGGAAACCGCTCAGAAATCGATGAGAAATCAGATTGGAAATGATCGATCTGACAGTAAATCTCATAGTTTGTAGCTAGCATAACATTCTAATTGTATTTTTCATCAAACCTGACACAATCTATTTAAAAAAAAAAAAAAGAAAAAAAGTGCATGGCTCGTTTTAGAAAAAACTTTATATTTCCTTTAACAAAATCACAGCTTGATTAATGAGAACAAAGCTGTCAGTTTATTCATCTCTAGTGTTTACATCTGTTTAGCCTATGTAAATTTCCAGTTCACCCCCTCACTAAAATCAATCTATAGTAGCAGTAATGGCAAAGAAACAATCTGAACATGAAGTGAGGTTTGCCGCCTCTAACAAAGACACAAACAGCAGTAACAGCCTACTAGGGGTAACAACTACCATAAACTCCACTCTATAAAGAGCCAAATATCCACAATTGAAAAATTTAAAAATAGTTGGATTCACAAGAAAATGAACTTCTAAAAATGTTTATTAAAACCATTTTGATTTTTTTTTTATTGAATTCATGTAATAGAGCTAGGCCAGCTGAAGTGACCCACTGGGAAACCTCGGCCCTCCAGCTGTTTGGAACTACAAGTCCCACAATGCATTTGCCTTTATGAGTCATGCCTGTGGCTGTCAGACTCCTGCAATGCATTGTGGGACTTATAGTTCCTTAACAGCTGGAGGGCCAAGTTTGCCCATGCCTGTCCTAGACCAACTGCTGCTCCCTACAACCACTAATTTAGTAAGAAATGGAGGATCCAGCCAGAAACCAGTGGATTCGGAGTCGAAGCCATTTTGGGTACCCGGAATTGGAGTCAGTGGTTTTTTATAAACTGAGGAGTCGGAAGATTTTTGTACTAACTCCACAGCCCTGCCAGAAACACTAAAATTGCACACCAGGATCGGCTGCCAGGCTTCGGACACGGTAGTGTTTCCCGCTTGGTCCCAATATTTCTTATAAACTAGTGATCCCAACCAAATGGCCACAAGCAGGAAGCAGCACTGGGTCACCTCAACTAGACTAGCGCCAATTATTATTATTAATTTATAAAGCACCAGCATATCCCTATTGTCTAACATGCCATCCATTAGACACCCCATTATAAAGGCACTTCAATAGAACTACAGTTTGGCCATATGACATACCTCCCAACTTTTTGAGATAAGAAATGAGATAACAAATTAACAAGCTGACACATCATTGCATTCCAGCGGATCTGGAGGTGTGTTTAGCTTCTAAGGGTAGAATAGTTAATTTGCATATATTCAGCAGTGATGCCTGGGAGACATCTCAAGCTCACTCCAACCTGAATTATCGCAAATTCTTTCTGTTTTAAGAAAGCAAACTTTTGTTTTTCTGAACATCTTAGGAAGGGGACGTTTAGGACCATTGTAGTCCCTTACACACTCCAATGAGTTCTGGGTCACCATGAGCTCGCTGGTTAGTCTGTGCCTCTCGGATTCACAAGCCCTACTCCATAGAGCCAAATTAATCCATGCCATGCACTGAGGAGGATCAAACAATCCGAAACAGTCTGTATGCATGTTGGATTATTATGGCTCTGTACAAATTAACAAGCTGACACATCATTGCATTCCAGCGGTTCTGGAGGTGTGTTTAGCTTCTAAGGGTACAATGGTTAATTTGCATATATTCAGCAGTGTTGCTCTGGGAGACATCTCAAGCTCACTCCAACCTAAATTATCGCAAATTCTTTCTGTTTTAGGAAAGCAAACTAGTTTTTTTGAGATAAGAAAGAGGGACACTAAGAGAACCCGAACTGAAAATTAAAAGTAAAAATAAACAAACACATCATACTTACCTCCCGTGTAGTCTACTCCTCAATCTCTTTCTCCTCGCCTGCATCCCATTTGTGCACTGCGATCAATTAAATTCTCTGTCCTCCATTTTGAACATGGCCATTACCCCATAACAGCTTTCTGGTCAGCACCCTGTTAAACTGTAACATCGCCCACTTGAACCATAGGGAAACATGGACATTCAGTTGTAACTGACAGCTGCTGCTAAACAACTGACAGCAACTGGTATATTTCAGTTCTGCCAAAATATTGTCAGAACTGGAAGGGATCGAGCACTAGTCTACTTTAGGGGACCCAGCAGGAAACCTCATAGGGAACAGTTCTCCAATCACAGCAGCCTCTGCAGAACAAAGTGTTGTGATTGGCCGAAAAGTGTGGGCATGGTTTACTATAACCCAGTGATGGCTAACCTTGGCACTCCAGCTGTGACAAAACTACAAATCCCATCATGCCTCTGCCTCCCCAAGTTAAGCTTAGAGCTGTCAGAGTATTGCAATGCCTCATGGGACTTGTAGTTCCACCACAGCTGGAGTGCCAAGGTTAGCCATCACTGCTGTAACCTATCTGAAACCTAGCTGATCGAGAGGGTGCCATCCACCCAATCACATTAGCAGAATTTCAATATGAGGTTTCCTGCTGGGTCTCCTAACGTAAACTAGAGCCAGGGATCACTGTATGAAGAAAATGGCGAGCTTTTGAGAGTAACTGACGGTGAGGTAAGTATTTAATATTAAATTTGCAGCTACATCGTGTGTTTATTTTAAAGTGACACTGTAACAAGAAAAACATCCGGATCCTAATGAGGCTTCCCCCGTCCTCTGTCCCACGGGGGTCTCACTGCAGCCCTCCGAACAGTGGCCCGACAGCCTGCGCAGTAGAGCGGCCCGACTGAGATCAGCTATTTCCGTGGGAAGGAGCTGATACTGCGCTGGAGCCAAAAGGTAAATATTTACATAGTCGCCGCTCCGGGAGGATTTTCGCCACCACCGTGGGACCGAGGAGGACAGGGGAAGCCTTCATAGGATGCAGAGGCTTCCCCCACCCGATGTGAGTACCCCGTAGGGGAGGTTTTTTCGTTACAGATTTTCTTTAAATAATTTTACTCAGTTCAGGTTCCCTTTAAGTCACTCCCCTGCCACACCGCCAATCACAAGTCAGGACAAAAATATGCTGTTTTATAATTCAACCCACACTGGTCCTTCCTATCCTAATTAACTTTCCTTCACATTAACATGTGAAAATAATAAATCTACCTATTTAAAGAATTGGAATAAAGTTAAGAGTCAAACACATTTTCCAGTAGATAAATTGCATATATTTACATAGATCTGTACATCAGTCCAGAAAGAGGGACAGGGTTCCCAAACAGGAACAGTTGGGAGCTATGGCATATGCTATTAAACCATCTGAAACTGAAAAGGGAATGCAAGGCATAACGTGTGCAGTGAGATGTCCATTGTAATGAATGGTATGGACCCCTCATTACAGTGGACACCTCACTGCACACGTGACCCGGTGCCTGACAGCTGAGGGTCTCCCAAATGTCAAGGGGGTCACGTGACCACTCCATCCATCACTGACCTTCGAGCAGGAGAGCGCGCAGTGCGCGTGCACGGACCACAGCCCCGACAGCACGGTGAGCGCGTGCACGAGCCCGAGCGCCGCCAGGCATATGAGCCCGGCCTCCGGGTACTCCTCCATGCCGTACACCGCCACCCATAGGTAAAGCCAGGCCGGGTACAGGAGCGTGAAGGGCAGCACCGTCCCCCTGAGGAGCCCGGGCCGGCGGCGGTACAGGGTAACCGAACGGACGAGCTCATCCTGTGCCGGCGCGGCGCTGACACCAGCCGCCACCGCCATTCCCTTCTCTCCTTCACACTTCCGCCTGCGTCAGCGCCGGCCACTTCCGCTTCCGCCGGCTCCGCTGCCGTAGGGATTAGGGCACTGCCGCCTGTCAGCGCTACTGACTGGAATCGGCGCTGCTGCTGAGGTGTGACGTCACTAACGGGAGTTTCCTTCACCGCGTCGTGCAGGGCCAGTTACGTGACGTTCATTGGGCCGCGCAAGCTGTGGTCTGCCTGCTGATCATCCATTTGGACGTCACATTGCTAATTTCAACGTCTATTGCTTGTGTTTTTTTTAACAGTATAGCTACAAAGTTCTGCGTGACTAATACACCAATCAGCTGCAGCATAAAGTGTACCTGAGATGGATGAAAATAAAAGTTTTATACATACCTGGGGCTTCCTCCAGCCCTCTTCAGGCTAATCAGTCCCTCGCTGTCCTCCTCCGCCACCTGGATCTTCTGCTATGGGTCTTGGTATTTCTGCTCAGGTGCAGTCCGGCCACGCATGCTCCACTATCGAGTTCCCATGACCAGGAGCGTTCGCGCAGGCTCGGAACGCTCCCAGCAACGGGGTGTGCACATGCCAATTACGCCCCCGCTGGCTCAATCAGCGGGACCCATAGCGGAAGATCCAGGCGGCGGAGGAGTATTGTGAGTGACTGATTAGCCTCAAGGGGGGGTGGAGAAAGCCCCAGGTATGTAGAAAACTTTTCATCCGTCTCAGGTTTACTTTAAAGGAAACAGAGACGTGAAAATGAATACGATTTTGTACATACCTGGGGCTTCCTCCAGCACCATCCACATGGATCGCTCCCATGCCACACATCGCCGGTACCGGGTCCCGTCACTTCTGCCGGACGCGGCAAGTTGTACGCATCCACAGTGACTCCCTCCATCTCGCCGGTGCTTGCTTTACGCATGTGCAGTACGGAGGGAGCGCACTGCGCTTGCATCAACTGGCCCTGACTGGACAAAGTGACGGGACCCGGTACCGGTGATAGAAGCAGTGGTGTGGGAGCAATCCGCGCGTATGGGGCTGGAGGAAGCCCCAGGTATGTATAAATCTATTAGGTCGTTCGTCTCTGAGTCTCTTTAACCTCTTGACGACCAGCTAACGCCAATCGGCGTAAACTGGTTGCGGGTTTCCATGGAAACGGCCGCTCGAATATTAGTTCACGGAGGGTGTCTCCGTGAATTGCCTGCGAGTCTCCGATCGCGGCTCGCAGGCGAAATGTAAACACGCGGGGAAGAAATCCCCAGTGTTTACACTGTATGACGCTGTAGCAGCGCCGTAAAGGAGATTCGCGATCCCCGGCCTCTGATAGGCCGGGGATCGCTGCCGTCTGTTAGGCTGAAGCCTATCAGAGGCGGTACAGGACGTATCGCCGTCCTGTACCGCCCACAGAGCCACGGAGGGGGGGGGGGGGAAGAATAGCGCTGCGGAGGGGGGCTTTGAGGAGCCCCTTGCAAGGCACAGCAGAGCAGCGGCGATCAGACCCCCCCAGCAGGACATCCCCCTAGTAGGGAAAAAAGGGGGGGGGGGAAGTCTGATCGCCCTGCCTGCAATACGATCTGTGCTGGGGGCTGAAGAGCCCACCTAGCACAGATCAATGGGAAATCACTTGGTCGGCAAGTGGTTAAAGGTGCCCATAACACTTAGGGATGAACCATGCAATATGCCTGTTGTCACGGGTGCCAATGCGAAATTATGGCAGAAACAGAGGCGGATGGCAAGACAAGTGAAGTATAAATGCTCGAGCACCAGGTGATACATAAAACATTTGGGGGTACAGGCGGGTGTTTCTGTTCGTTGTTTGCAATTCTTGCATGCCATTACCGCCACACTACCGTTCAACCACACCAGCCCAAGATTTCCCAGCATGTCCGATCGATCAGTTTTGGCCAGAGATTAGTTGAATCTATTACTCACAACAGTCCCTCTTTTCGAAGGAAATGGCCTCAATTCACTACGATCATGCTGGAGATAATAAGGCAAGAGAAAACGTACCTCCACATAAGAGAGAGTTATCTTATCTCTTCATTCCTTAAGTTACCTCCTCTGTAGTTAAGTTACCTCCTCTGTAGTTATTTTACCTCCTCTGTAGTTAATTTACCTCCTCTGTAGTTATTTTACCTCCTCTGTAGTTAATTTACCTCCTCTGTAGTTATTTTCACATGCAGTTAATAAACAGCCTGTCTTTAACTCTGGAGTTATTTTAAGGATTGAAGAGTTAACTTTAGGTTTGCCTGAGGTAAAATGTTTCCTGAATACTACATGCCTTATCACCATGGTAACAACTCTAGAAGAGTTATTAAAGACAGGAGATACGCTTAGTGAATTGAGGCCAATTATCTCTTCTGAGATCTCTCTTTTTGGCCTGATGTAAATATATCTATAAATCATTAGCTATCTGAAGTGTTTCTATGTAGAACAGATTCCTTCTGTCCCTTTTTTCTGCTTAGAGCAGACCTGAACTCAGAACTTCCACTCTGCTCTAAAAGATATGCAACCTCATAATTACCTAAACATTTCTTTGTTACAGCTGATACAAATCCTTCAATAAATCTGCAGTGTTTCTACTTCCTGCTTTCATGGAAACACATATTAAAGGACAACTGAAGATAGAGGTATAGAGCCAGCCATGTTTGTTTCCTTTTAAGCAATACCAGTTGCCTGGCAGCCCTGATGACCCTCTGCCTCTAATACATTCAGCCATAGACCCTGAACAAGCATGCAGCAGATCAGTTGTTTCTGACAATATTGTCAGATCTGACAAGATTAGCAGCATGCTTGTTTCTGGTGTTATTTAAACACTACTGCAGCCAAATAGATCAGCAGGGCTGCCAGGCAACTGGTATTGTTTAAAAGAAAATAAACATGGCAGCCTCCATAGTCTTCTCACTTTAGTTGCCCTTTAACTGAGGGATCTGCGATTCCCGCAGATGCAAGTGTGATCCCTCCCTAAAACTGTGCAGTCTTTGTAAACATTTTCGATACTCTCCAGTAGGTGTCAGCGGATTACTGAGTAATGTGTAGCCATCCATGTAACTGACACCAGTATGTCCCAGTATAGAATCTATCCTGTCCTCTGCTTATGGCGCAGAACAACTATAGAGGACAACTGTAGGTTAATGTAAAGAATTATCTGCAGCGTGAATAGGCACATTCAGCAACATGTCCAGCAGGTTGCCAAGCGGTTGTAAAGCGGACCTGAACTCAGAACCTCCTCTGCTCTAAAAGATACGCAACAGCATAATAAAGAAAAACATTTATTTGTTACAGCTGATACAAATCCTACAAGAAATCTGCAGTGTATCTTCTTCTTGCTTTAATGGAAGCAGACTAATGCTACGCACACACATGCGACAACGATCGTTCGTTGAGAACGACGAACAAACTGTTAATTGATGAACAAACAACCTAAGTAAAGTTAGTTTTAAAATGTGTGTAACGATCTGATCGTTAGAACGAACGTTACATCACGTAAAGCAACTATTGCGCTTGCGCATAAAAATGAGAAGTTTCATGGAGAAATGGTAAAATGCGCATGTCAAGCCTAGTACGAACGACCGTTTCCAACGATGTACTACTTTTGCAAACGATCGTCGGTAAAAATCCGCCAAGCTAGATCGTTCGTTTTTAACGATCTAGCTCGTCCGTCGTTAGACTTAATGATCGTTGGTTGCTTTTTTTTAAACGATCGGGAACGATCGTTTCAAACGACTATAGTCGCATGTGTGTACGCACCTTTAGGGTTACCATCCTCTGTGTACAGATTAGCAGCTCTGCCATGGCAGAGGAGCTGACACAGCTAAAGAGATCAAATGACAATGGTCTTGCAAGCACCAAAAATCGCATAGCAACTAGAGATGGTCAATGAGATGCTAATATTTTCAGCTTGCCTGCAGGTTTTATGCAAAATGTATGCAACTTGAGCCTGGTACACACATCCAATTTTAATTGGCCAATTTTACTACTTCGGTGCAGTTTGAGAGCTTACCTACACAATGTGGTCTTATTATTAAAAAAATCTATTGGCCCTCATACGACATAGAGGTGGTTATTTATGGGCTAATCAATATTGGATATGTTTATGCACATGAATTGTGTCACTACAATCAGTAGCAAGTGAATTTGATTAGCTTAGTTCCAAGTTGCATACAAGTTACATGCAAGAAAGAAAAATCAGCATCTCATTGACTATCTGTAAAGCCTGGGACCCACTAGCACGTTTTTTGGCAGCATTTTGAGATCGCCGGCGATTCCCCAAAACGCTTTGCCAATGAAAGTGAGTGGTGAAGGAACCACTAGTGCGATTGAGATTAGGGGTAATCGCAGGACATGTAGCATTTTTAGCACGTTTGTTATCAATGCTAAGTATATAAGCACCTGCAAAATCACTTTTCAATGGGATTTTGCTGCGCTTTGGGGGGGCCGAGTGATTGTGCTTAAAACAAACGTTATAATACTTACCAAGTGTCTGGATTTCCTGCTTCTGTCCTTAGCCCTGCCCCCTAAAGGAAGATGTTACAGGCACTTCTCTGATTGGTCCTAGAGAAGCACCTATAACCTCTTTCTTTAGGGCATATATCTCAAACTCTGGCCTGTGGGCCAAATCTGGCCCTCGGAGCCATCAGATTTGGCCCTCAGGTGGTTTCCCCACTTTGCATTATGTTTGGCCCACACTGGACCACCAGAGAAGCTATATTGGAGGGTAAGTCCTATATCACCAGGGAAGCCAAATGGGGAGTGGGACAGCACTAGATACCAGGGAACTGTATAGGAGAGGGAAGAGGGCCACTAGACACCAAGGAATTGAATAGGGTAAGGAGGGGCATACATTTGAAATCGGCGCCGGTAGACTTAGGCGCAGGATAGAGCCGGTATATGGCTGGTCCTGCTGCTGCACAAGTCCGGGCCGTGCTAATTACTATTCCCCCTCCAGGCCGCCATGGATAGTGGGGGAATGATATAATTTGGCTTCCAGCGATTGCTGGAGGCCGAATTATTGTGTTTTTTAAGCAACTTCGGCTCAGTCTTCTGACGGCGCTGCCGTTACTCACTTAGCGCCGCAATGAATGTGATTCCTATTGTAGTCTATGGTGGCGCCAGCTGTGCCCAAATCTAGCAGCGCTGAAAAGCACTGCTCCGAAGGAGGGGGCCACTAAACACCAGGGAATTGTATAGATGAAGGAGGGAGGACTAATTAAACATCAGGGAACTGTATAGGGGATAGAGGGGGGCTATTCAACACCAGGGAACTTTATAAGGGAGAGGTGGCCACCAGACATTGTGGTCGGCCTGCGACTTTGTCCCAGAGCTCAATTTCGGCCCACTTTATATTTGAGTTTGATACCCCTGCTTTGGGGGGTGGGCCTACGGCCAGAAGTCCGACATCCACTAAGTATAATAATGTTTATTTAAATTAAAAAAAAAAACCACACAAATCCTAAGCGCTGTACAGAGCTTCTAAGTGTTGGGCAATTGCAATAGGAATCGCTGCACACAGCGCTGTGACAATTTTAAGGTGCGGCAATGATTTCTAGTGGGTTCCGGGCCTTAACCCTGGTGCACACTTTTGATTTTGATTGGTGAATGAGTGGGCAATTATGCCACCTCCATGTAGTATGAAGGTCAACAGATTTTGAATACTATGAACAGATCGTGTGGTTAGCTCTCATACTACATGGAGGTGGTAAAATTGGTCAGTGATAGGCCAATCACAATTGAAGGTGTACTAGTCTTAATTTCAGCATTTGTCCTGTGTACTTGTGGGAACAAGCCTAAGGCCAGAAACCCACTAGGAGCGATTTCTAGTCGCTAGTGTTTTGAAAAAGCTCTTGCTAATGCAATGCTATGGGGGATTTTTATAAAATCACATCACTCAAGTGGGATCACACCCGTAGCATTACAGAAGCAAGAGCTTTTCAAATCGCACAGCACTCAGAAAATAGCTCCTAGTGGGTTTCTGGCCTAAGGGCTCATTCACACTGCAAGAGCTTTACTGAGCGCTTTGTGATTTGAAAAGCTCTTGCTAATGTAATGCTATGGCTGTGATCCCACTTGAGCGATGTGATTTTGTAAAAATCCCCCATAGCATTGCATTAGCAAGAGCTTTTAAAATCTCTAGCGTTTAACCTCCTTGCCGGTTATCCCGAGCTCAGCTCGGGGTAACCTGCCGAGGAGGATTCCTCAGGCCCTGCTGGGCCGATTTGCATAATTTTTTTTTCATACACGCAGCTAGCATTTTGCTAGCTGCGTGTCACTTACGATTGCCGCCGCTCCGCGCCGATCTACTGCTACCCGCCGCATCAGAGGGTGCCCCCCCCCCCCGAGACCCGTGCGCTGCCTGGCCAATCAGTGCCAGGCAGCGCTGAGGGGTGGATCGGGACTCCCTCTGACGTCACGACGTCGGTGACGTCATCGCGCCCATCGCCATGGCGACGGGGGAAGCCCTCATGGAAATCCCATTCAGAACGGGATTTCCGGATGGGCATATGCGCCAGCGGCGATCGGCGCATACGGGGGGACGCCGCAGGGAGGGGGGAAGCATGTAGCTAGTGCTAGGCTAGCTACATGCTAAAAAAAAAATAAAAATGCAAAAAAACACCCTCCCTGCCGTGCGCAGCAAATAATTAGAACGGCAGGGAGGTTAAAAAGCTCTTGTAGGCCCAGTGCACACCAAAAACCTCTAGCAGATCTGCAAAACGCTAGAGGTTTTTGAAGCAGATTTCAGAGCGATTCTAGGCATGCTTAGTAGAGACGTTTTCTAAACATGCCAGGCGGTTTTTTTGTGTAGCAGAGTTCATATATTGTTACAGTAACGCTGTTACTGAACAGCTTCTGTAACAAAAACGCCTGGAAAACCGCTCTGATCTAGCGTTTTCCCGAGCGGTTTGAGGCATTGAGGCAGAAACGGCTCAGAAATCAAAAAAATGCTGCAGCCCCCGAGTTTGCGTTTGTGGAAAAAACTACCTGCTCTGGTGTGCACCAGCCCATTCACTTTTATTAGCCAAGCGGTTTTCCCCCTGCAAGCGTTTTAAAAACCGCTTCAGAACCGCTCTGATGTGCACCAGCCCTAAATCAGCCCTAAGGGCTCAAACCCACTAGCAGCCTTTTCTAAGCACTAGTGATGTGAAAAAGCTCTTGCTAATGCAATGCTATGGGGGATTTTTATAAAATCACATCGCTCAAGTGGGATCACACCCATAGCATTACATTAGCAAAAGCTTTTTAAATCACAAAGCGCTCAGAAAATCGCTCCTAGTGGGTTTCTGGCCTGAGTTTGCTTAAGTCCTGAGACACACTGCAGGGCGCTTTTTGATCTGTCAACACTGCATTTTAAAAAAAATGCTCCCATTGACTTGCATCAGAATCGTGGGAAAAATCGCGATCGTGGCAGTTTTGTCAATGGGAGCTTTTCTAGAAAACATATTCGCAGCGATGACAGATCAAAAAACGCTCTGCAGTGTGTCTTAAAGGATACCACAACTGAAATGTGGCATGATGAGATAGACATGTGTATGTACAGCGCCTAGCACACAGATAACTATGCTGTGTTCCTTTTTTTCTTTCTCTGCCTGAAAGAGTTAAATATCAGGTATGTAAGTGGCTGACTCAGTCCTGACTCAGACAGGAAGTGACTACAGTGTGACCCTCACTGATAAGAAATTCTCCTTTTTTACCTCTTTCTTGCTCTCAGAAGCCATTTTCTGCTAGGAAAGTGTTTTATAGTTGGAATTTCTTATCAGTGAGGGTCACACTGTAGTCACTTCCTGTCTGAGTCAGGACTGAGTCAGCCACTTACATACCTGATATTTAACTCTTTCAGGCAGAGAAAGAAAAAAAGGAACACAGCATAGTTATCTGTGTGCTAGGCACTGTACATACACATGTCTATCTCATTATGTCACATTTCAGTTGTGGTATCCTTTAAAGGGGACCTGAAATGAAAGGGCAGATCAGATGTTTGTAACAAAATCTGACAAAATCAGCAGGACTGCCAGGCAACCGGTATTGTTTAAAAGGAAATAAATATGGGAGCCTGCATATGCCTCTCACTTCAGGTGCAAACCTGAGAGGATACCTACCGCCTTACCTTAGTAGAAGGAAGCCTTTGGATAATCCGGAGGCCTCTCTAATCCTCCTCCACACCACCGCTGCTCAGTGAGACCCTCTTCTTTATGGCTGCGTCCCCATCCGTGTACGAGCACAGCCACGCTGGGCAGACGCAGGTACAGCCTGTGCAGTAGCATGGAGCCTCTCCTGCACTGGGGGAAATGGTGTGAGCAGCTGCACAGTGCGGATGTGCTTCTACATGGACAGGAGCACAGCCAGGAGAGCATAGTGGACAAGCCCTTATATGTTCAGAGGGTCCCAGCACTGGATCGCTGGGCACCAGTAGGATCCCCCAGGTAAGTATTTAATTTAAAGAACAACTGATGGTAGAGACATATGGAGGCTACCATATTTTTTCCCCATCATCTGTGACTAAGCACAAGTTGTAATTTGATCCCTCAACTGTGTGCCACAGCAGAGAGCTCATTGATAAACAGGATGTTAGCAATATGTCTGCTTCCATAAAAACAGGAAGTAGACACACTGCAGATTTATTGCAGGATTTGAATCAGCTGTAACAAAGAAATGTTTTTCTTTCAGGGCTTATTCACAGTGGGACGGTGCGTTGTAATGCGACGTTAAAGTCGCAACGCAAAGAAAAAGGTGGTAATGCTCAATAATGCTGCGTTACTGTTGTATACAGTAGGCACAGTAAAGCATACATGCAATGAAAAGTATGCTTTCCTGTACCTGGTAATGTGCGTTCAGGGCCGGAGCTACCATAGGAAAAAATGGGCAATTGCCCATGGCCCCAGAGCCTGTAGGGGCCCCCAAACTGTTCCTCCCCATCTTAACTGTTGCTCCCCAGGGACTCTGCAGAGTCCGTTAAGTTGGGAGGAGATTGGGGGAGGGTCAGCAGCCAGCTCAGGGACCCAGGAGGGAAATTTGGCTGCATCAAAGGGCCTCTAATCACGCTTTTTAGTTGGGGTGGTGCCTGTTGGGGGGCCCCCAGGCTAATCTAGCCCTAGGGCCCAATTGTTACTTGAGCCGGCCCTGTGCGCGTTTAGAGGTAATGTTCTGCAGCAATGCGTTACCATAACACTACGGGCCCTTTTCCACTAGCAATCGCTAGCGTTCATGCTGAACGCTAGCGATTGCTGAATCGCAATTACCGGCGATTCCCCGACGTTCGCGGCCGCGATTTTGCTATGCTATGCACTGCATAGCAAAATCGCGGCAAATATCGCTCCGCCGCGTGTTCGCGTTCCCGGCAAAAACGAATCGCGGTAGTGGAAATGACCTACCGCGATTCCTATGTTAAAAAGCAAAACGTAGCGATTGTAAAATCGCTAGCGGTTTGCGTTTTTGCGATTCAGCCAGCGCAAACGCGCTGGTGGGAAAGGGCCCTACAAGTTACAATGCGATGCCAACATCGCACTAGGCTTATCATTGCATGATGATGTTAAAAAAGAACATTTCTTTTTCTCATTCATTATTTGAAAGCATGCATAACTAGAGGAGCCGTGTGTATGGCTAGAGAAGTGTCATTTGTTTTTGCACTGAATTGTGTCTCTCTATCTGATCGCAGAAAGTTGGGTGATATAATGCTCGGTACACACTATGCAATTTCCTATTAGATCAACAGGTCGAATTGATCATTTCCGGCAAGTCCGATCAAGTTTCCTATCGATTTTCTGATTGATTTTGCACAGAAGTGACTGAAAAATCGATTGGAAAAATGATCCGAAAGCTGATATTACCTGTCGGAAATTATCGATTTGACCCATCGAACAGACAGAAAATTGCATGATGCACCCATGCAATTTCCCATCAGATAGAGGGGTCGAATTGATTATCTCCAACAGGTCTAATCTGTTTTTAGATCACTTTTATGATCGATTTTCTGATGACTTCTATACAAAATCAATCAGAAAAACGACCGGAATCAGATCAGGCCTGTTGGAAAGAATTGATTTGAGCTGTTTATCTGAAGGGAAATTGAATAGTGTGTGCCAGGCATTAGGGGTTATGTATGCTGTAGGAAACATCATTACCTGCCAATAAGTAATACCTCTGTTGATAAAACCTTTTTATTGCGCCTACAATAGCTGTATAACTTATCTAGGAGCCTGTTTTGTTTCAGCCTTGCACAGGTTAATCAGACTCCACACCCCCAGCAATCCTCTCCACCCCTTTCTGTTTGATCGACCAATCAGAGTGCTGACTTGCTCCAAGCAGGAAGTGTGGCCATGTGCAGTCTTCAAGGGTGAGCCGCAGTCAGTCAACAGCATGTAAGTGGTGGATTGAATTTGTCTGCTTGTTTCTCATCCATGCTTTTTGTCATTTTTTACTTGTTTTCTTTACAAATGCCCCGTTTAAACATGCAATTCTATTCATCTGCAATGCTTCTTCACATAAATGTTCAGTTATGTTATTAGAACTTGCACCTCCTGGACTGATCAATCTTGAATACCCCCTTTTGAAAATGAACCCCCTTTTGCTGCTTGTGTGCTTAAGGTGACCTATGGGAAACCTCATAGGGATTCTATCCACTGCTCGATTTTATCCCTGCCCAAGTGGTCAAACGAATAGTCTAATGCTGGGAATACACGGTTCCTTTCTCCCGTGAGTTTCTGCTCTTAATCGTTTTTGCAGCTCGATTTCAGCTCTCGATTATCTTCCTCTCGTTTTTCTTATCTTTTTCTATTCACTTCTATCAGAAATCGAGTGGCAAAAGAATCGGAAGGGAGATCGGACATGTCGGAAATTATCTATTGAGCCATCTAATCAGCTACAAAACGAACCGTGTATTCCCAGCATAATAGGTGAAATCATTAAGAGAATTAGGAGAACCTTAGTAGAACATTTGGATACAGGTAGTCCCCGGTTAACAAACAAGATAGGGACTGTAGGTTCGTTCTTAACCTGAATCTGTTCTGAAGTCGGAACACTGTGCCATCTCTGTCCCCTGTATCTCCTCTGTGCCTCCAGTGTCCCCCTCTGTGTCACCTCTGCACCTGCTTATGCAAGTTTAAATGCCATTTTTCTTTTGAATTGTTTTTTAAAATCAATTTTCTTAAAAATTACAAGTCCAATTTGGAAAATTTTTTTTACTTGTTCCCATGGAAGCACTGAATCCGTTCGTATCGGCGGGTTGTTCGTAAGACAGCCATTCGTAAGTTGGGGACTACCTGCACTTACCTTGAGAGAGGGAAGCTCCTCACCACGTTCCAGTGCTGGAACCCCGATGCTCCACAGAGCTCGCGCACATGGTGCAGACCGCTCGCATATGAGCAGCGGCAAGGTGGAAAAAACAAAGGCAGTTTGGCTCCATGCTGGTCCTCAGACACTTCAGGGTCCCAGCATTGCAACAGAGGGATGGGGGGAAGCCTTGAGGGGGTCTCGGCACTGGAATTGCGAGGTGAATGGCGATGGGGGAACCGTCTTGAGCATCCAGAGACTTTTCTCTTCTGAGGTAAGTACCCAAATTGGGACCTTTTTATTCTGTTCAGATTTGCTTAAAGTAAACCTGAGATGGGCTAGATAAGAAAAAAAGTTTACATACCTGGGGCTTCCTCCAGCCACTTCCAGGCTGATCGCTTCCTCAACGTCCTCCTCCGCCACCTGGATAGCCCGCAATTCGCCCTTAAAGTCCTACGGTCTGGGGCGTTCTGCGCATGCACTGCCCAGATGCACATGTGCCCCCGTCAGCGTTCTGCGCAGTACACTCCCAGCAACGGGTGCGTGCGAGGCCGGACTGCGGCTGGGCCAAGTGGAGGGCTCTACGGTGTGAATTGCGGATGATCCAGGCAGTGGAGGAGGATGGCGAGGGAGCGATCATCCTGGAGGGGGCTGGAGGAAGCCTCAGATATGTATGATTATTTTTTTTCCCATCTTGGGTACACTTTAAAGGGGAACTGAAGAGAGAGGTATATGGAGGCTGTCATGTTTATTTCCTTTTAATCAATACCAGTTGCCTGGCAGCCCTGCTGGTCTATTTCTCTGCAGTAGTATCTGATTAAAACCAGAAACAAGCATGCAGCTAGTCTTGTCAGATCAGACTTATAAGTCTGAACCACTGAAACACCTGATCTGCTGCATGCTTGTTCAGGGGCTATGGCTAATAGTATTAGAGGCAGAGGATCAGCAGGGCTGCCAAGCAACTGGTATTGTCTAAAAGGAAATAAACATGACAGCCTCCATATACCTCTCTCTTCAGTTCCCCTTTAAGCCTGTCACTGTGTGTACATTCATTTAAAAAAAAAATGAAAAAACAGTCATGATTTGACATTGACAAGCGTGCACCCTGCCTTAGCCGACCTCTATTATAATACAAAACTGTTTAGGGATGGTTAATGATATGCAAATCCGAGTTGATGCATGATTATGTAAACTTTATATGCAGATGTATGCAGCTTACATTTTTAAGCTGCATACAGTTGTGTTCAAAATTATTCAATCCCCACTGAAATTGAGTGTTTTGGCCAGTTTGACATTGATTTTGATCATTTTAGTCATCTTGTTTACAATTTAATCAAAGAGGCACTTGTAAGTCAGACAAATATAACATAACATTTATAATGAAATAACAACAAATGTCTTTTCTGTGCTCACATCATTAACAGTTTTATTCAACCCCAAAGTGACATTCATTCTTAGTACAGCATCCTTTTCCAGTTATAACAGCTTTTAAACGTGAAGCATAGCTTGACACAAGTGTCTTGCAGCGATCTACGGGTATCTTAGCCCATTCTTCATGGGCAAAAGCCTCCAGTTCAGTCACATTCTTAGGCCACATACACACATCAGACCATAGTCTTTTGAAAATGAAAGACCACAGCCTAATTTTACCCCCTTTCATGTAGTATGAGAGCCAAACCTACACAGTCTTTTCTATGGAGCTGAACTCCCCATCAGATAGAAATCTTTGCAAGATGCTGCACACACAGATGCTGTACAGACACAAAAGATCAGTATCTGCAAAATATCTGTTCCTGCCAAAAATCCATTCCTGCAAAATGCTTTCATAGTCTATGATATCTGCAGATCCTCATACACACCTTGTTTAACTGACATTCATCTGCAGATCAGACAATCATCTGCAGATCTGAAAATCCATCCTGGTGGATCTGATCTGCAGATGAATGTCTGTTGAACAAGGTGTGTATGATGATCTGCAGATATCATAGACTATGGGCTCTATTCACTAACAGGCAAAAACACCGCAAAATGTTACCGCTATATTTCCGCCAGCGGTAAACTCCGCATTTTTTCCACATTCACTAATATTTTCCGCATGCGGAAAAAAAGATGCCGAAACAGCCGTTATTCATGCGGGAATCATGCGGTAAAAAGGTCGCATGAAAAAGTGTTTAAAAAAAAAAAATTAAAGTCCAGCAAGCACAGCCCTTAAGCCTCCACACTTCATTAAAGTCAATGGGATGCGAAATATATCACCTACTATTTGTAGGTGATAAAAAATCGGTAAATAACGACGAAATGATGCGCCTGAACATTTTTGAGAATTGATTTTTTTTATTGCGGAAAATACCGACTTTTGCGGAAATTTTTCCGCATGAATCCCGCACTTTGACCGCACTTTTTCTGCATGCGGAAAAAACATGCGGAACATTTTGAGAATTTCAACTTGACGGTATTTTGGTCGCAAACTTCCCGCATGTACTTTACCGCATGCGGGAAGTCTTTGAGAATAGAGCCCTATGAATGCATTTTGCAGGAATGGATCTTTTGCAGGAACAGATCTTTAGAATATCTACAGCTTTTTTGTGTGCAGCATCTTGCAAAGATTTCTGTCTGATGCGGAGCTCAGCTCCATAGAATAGACTGTGTAGAGTATGGCTCTCATACTACATGAAGGGTGGTAAGATTGGTCTGTGATCTTTCATTTTCCAAAGACTATGGTCTGATGTGTGTATGAGCCTTAAAGCCCAATCTACATGATACGATTCTTTATACGATTCAATTACGATTCTATTTACGATCCGATTAAATCCGACATGTCCGATCGGGATTCAATTCGACTTGCCATTGTTTTGCAATGGCAAATCAAATTGAATCGAATCGAATCCCGATCGGACATGTCGGATTTAATCAGATCGTAAATAGAATCATAATTGAATTGTATAAAGAATTGTATCATGTAGATTGGGCTTTAGGCTTGTGCGCTGCAACTGCTTTCTTTAGGTCCCACCAGAGGTTCTCAATCGGATTTAAGTCTGGTGACTGCGATGGCCACTCCAAAATGTTCCAGCCTTTAAGCTGCAACCATGCTCTAGTGGACTTGGAGGTATGCTTGGGATCATTGTCTTGTTGAAAGGTCCAACGTCTCCCAAGCAGTGTTGCCAACCTTTCACGTTATTTTTTACTGACAAATACCTTAAAATTTACTGACAAAACATTTTTTTTACTGACAAAACCCCCTGCGCCGCGCACAGCGCGGCGTGTCGAAAAATGGGCGTGGCCACGCAACACGATGTGGGCGTGGTCATGGGTGGGGCCAAATATACATGATTTTAATATTGCTGTGAAAGGTCTGCCAGGGAAGTTTGAGCTCTGCCATAGCGTTTTCCCCCCCTTCCCCCAAAATACATGTAATCTTACAGCATTTCACCAAAAATCCACGTAATCTGTCAGAGGTTCTTCCAAAATAGAGATAATATGGCAGTGGTTCCTAAAAAATAGATGTAATCTGGCAGCAGCGAAGCGATTCCCCCAACATACACATAATCTGGCAGCAGTTCCCCAAAATACATTTAATCTGACAGCAGTGGTTCCCCAAAAATAGGTAGCCCCAGGTCTATAGGTGTCCCCAGAATAGGTGGCCAGAGATATAGATGTCCCCAGAACAGGTAGCCAGGGGGAGAGATGTCCCCAGAACAGGTAGCCAGGGGTATATGTGCCCAGTATATGTAGGCAGGGGTACAGGGCTGGTTCTAGACTGGCACATATAGGGGGGCAGTCAAATGGGTAGGGTGCAACATGTTCGAGGAAATTTGCGGCCACTAAAGTGGGCATGGCAAGTAAATGCACATAATGAGAGACAGAGTTTCACCAGTAAATGCACATAAGAGACAGAGTTTCACCAGTAAATGCACATAAGAGACAGCCTTTCACCAGTAAATGCACGTAATGACAGACAGCTTTTCACCAGTAAATGCACATAAGAGACCGCCTTTCACCAGTAAATGCACATAAGAGACAGCTTTTCACCAGTAAATGCACATAATAAGAGACAGCTTTGCACCAGTAAATGCACATAATAAGAGACAGCTTTGCACCAGTAAATGCACATAAGAGACAGCTTTTCACCAGTAAATGCACGTAATAAGAGACAGCTTTTCACCAGTAAATGCACATAAGAGACAGCTTTTCACCAGTAAATGCACATAATGGCAAACAGCCAGTGTCCTCAGTATATGTAGCCAGCAGATATATGTGCCCAGTATATGTAGCCAGCAGATATATGTGCCCAGTATATGTAGCCAGAGGTATATGTGCCCAGTATATGTAGGCAGGGTTATATGTGCCCAGTATATGTAGCCAGGGTTATATGTGCCCAGTAGATGTAGCCAGGGTTATATGTGCCCAGTATATGTAGCCAGGGTTATATGTGCCCAGTATATGTAGCCAGAGGTATATATGTGCCCAGTAGATGTAGCCAGAGGTATATGTGCCCAGTAGATGTAGCCAGAGGTATATGTGCCCAGTAGATGTAGCCAGAGGTATATGTGCCCAGTAGATGTAGCCAGAGGTATATGTGCCCAGTAGATGTAGCCAGAGGTATATGTGCCCAGTAGATGTAGCCAGAGGTATATGTGCCCAGTAGATGTAGCCAGAGGTATATGTGCCCAGTAGATGTAGCCAGAGGTATATGTGCCCAGTAGATGTAGCCAGAGGTATATGTGCCCAGTAGATGTAGCCAGAGGTATATGTGCCCAGTAGATGTAGCCAGAGGTATATGTGCCCAGTAGATGTAGCCAGAGGTATATGTGCCCAGTAGATGTAGCCAGAGGTATATGTGCCCAGTAGATGTAGC
Source organism: Hyperolius riggenbachi (assembly GCF_040937935.1). Taxonomy (NCBI): domain Eukaryota; kingdom Metazoa; phylum Chordata; class Amphibia; order Anura; family Hyperoliidae; genus Hyperolius; species Hyperolius riggenbachi. The sequence goes on along the minus strand of NC_090648.1, from coordinate 82,192,572 downwards.
CAGAGGTATATGTGCCCAGTAGATGTAGCCAGAGGTATATGTGCCCAGTAGATGTAGCCAGAGGTATATGTGCCCAGTAGATGTAGCCAGAGGTATATGTGCCCAGTAGATGTAGCCAGAGGTATATGTGCCCAGTAGATGTAGCCAGAGGTATATGTGCCCAGTAGATGTAGCCAGAGGTATATGTGCCCAGTAGATGTAGCCAGAGGTATATGTGCCCAGTAGATGTAGCCAGAGGTATATGTGCCCAGTAGATGTAGCCAGAGGTATATGTGCCCAGTAGATGTAGCCAGAGGTATATGTGCCCAGTAGATGTAGCCAGAGGTATATGTGCCCAGTAGATGTAGCCAGAGGTATATATATGTGCCCAGTAGATGTAGCCAGAGGTATATATATGTGCCCAGTAGATGTAGCCAGAGGTATATATGTGCCCAGTAGATGTAGCCAGATGTATATGTGCCCAGTAGATGTAGCCAGATGTATATGTGCCCAGTAGATGTAGCCAGAGGTATATATGTGCCCAGTAGATGTAGCCAGATGTATATGTGCCCAGTAGATGTAGCCAGAGGTATATATGTGCCCAGTAGATGTAGCCAGAGGTATATATGTGCCCAGTAGATGTAGCCAGAATGTATATGTGCCCAGTAGATGTAGCCAGATGTATATGTGCCCAGTAGATGTAGCCAGATGTATATGTGCCCAGTAGATGTAGCCAGAGGTATATATGTGCCCAGTAGATGTAGCCAGAGGTATATGTGCCCAGTAGATGTAGCCAGAGGTATATATGTGCCCAGTAGATGTAGCCAGAATGTATATGTGCCCAGTAGATGTAGCCAGATGTATATGTGCCCAGTAGATGTAGCCAGATGTATATGTGCCCAGTAGATGTAGCCAGAGGTATATATGTGCCCAGTAGATGTAGCCAGAATGTATATGTGCCCAGTAGATGTAGCCAGATGTATATGTGCCCAGTAGATGTAGCCAGATGTATATGTGCCCAGTAGATGTAGCCAGAGGTATATGTGCCCAGTAGATGTAGCCAGAGGTATATATGTGCCCAGTAGATGTAGCCAGAGGTATATGTGCCCAGTAGATGTAGCCAGAGGTATATATGTGCCCAGTAGATGTAGCCAGAGGTATATGTGCCCAGTAGATGTAGCCAGAGGTATATATGTGCCCAGTAGATGTAGCCAGATGTATATGTGCCCAGTAGATGTAGCCAGATGTATATGTGCCCAGTAGATGTAGCCAGATGTACAGTGGAGGAAATAATTATTTGACCCCTCACTGATTTTGTAAGTTTGTCCAATGACAAAGAAATGAAAAGTCTCAGAACAGTATCATTTCAATGGTAGGTTTATTTTAACAGCGGCAGATAGCACATCAAAAGGAAAATCGAAAAAATAACCTTAAATAAAAGATAGCAACTGATTTGCATTTCATTGAGTGAAATAAGTTTTTGAACCCCTACCAACCATTAAGAGTTCTGGCTCCCACAGAGTGGTTAGACACTTCTACTCAATTAGTCACCCTCATTAAAGACACCTGTCTTAACTAGTCACCTGTATAAAAGACACCTGTCCACAGAATCAATCAATCAAGCAGAATCCAAACTCTCCAACATGGGAAAGACCAAGGAGCTGTCCAAGGATGTCAGAGACAAAATTGTAGACCTGCACAAGGCTGGAATGGGCTACAAAACCATTAGCAAGAAGCTGGGAGAGAAGGTGACAACTGTTGGTGCGATTGTTCGAAATGGAAGGAGCACAAAATGACCATCAATCGACCTCGCTCTGGGGCTCCACGCAAGATCTCACCTCGTGGGGTGTCAATGATTCTGAGAAAGGTGAAAAAGCATCCTAGAACTACATGGGAGGAGTTAGTGAATGACCTCAAATTAGCAGGGACCACAGTCACCAAGAAAACCATTGGAAACACATTACACCGCAATGGATTAAAATCCTGCAGGGCTCGCAAGGTCCCCCTGCTCAAGAAGGCACATGTGCAGGCCCGTCTGAAGTTTGCCAATGAACACCTGAATGATTCTGCGAGTGACTGGGAGAAGGTGCTGTGGTCTGATGAGACTAAAATAGAGCTCTTTGGCATTAACTCAACTCGCTGTGTTTGGAGGAAGAAAAATGCTGCCTATGACCCCCAAAACACTGTCCCCACCGTCAAGCATGGGGGAGGAAACATTTTGCTTTGGGGGTGTTTTTCTGCTAAGGGCACAGGACAACTTAATCGCATTAACGGGAAAATGGACGGAGCCATGTATCGTGAAATCCTGAACGACAACCTCCTTCCCTCTGCCAGGAAACTGAAAATGGGTCATGGATGGGTGTTCCAGCACGACAATGACCCAAAACATACAGCAAAGGCAACAAAGGAGTGGCTCAAGAAGAAGCACATTAAGGTCATGGAGTGGCCTGGTCAGTCTCCGGACCTTAATCCAATAGAAAACCTATGGAGGGAGCTCAAGCTCAGAGTTGCACAGAGACAGCCTCGAAACCTTAGGGATTTAGAGATGATCTGCAAAGAGGAGTGGACCAACATCCCTCCTAAAATGTGTGCAAACTTGGTCACCAGTTACAAGAAACGTTTGACCTCTGTGCTTGCAAACAAGGGTTGTTCCACTAAGTATTAAGTCTTTTATTGTTAGAGGGTTCAAAAACTTATTTCACTCAATGAAATGCAAATCAGTTGCTATCTTTTATTTAAGGTTATTTTTTCGATTTTCCTTTTGATGTGCTATCTGCCACTGTTAAAATAAACCTACCATTGAAATGATACTGTTCTGAGACTTTTCATTTCTTTGTCATTGGACAAACTTACAAAATCAGTGAGGGGTCAAATAATTATTTCCTCCACTGTATATGTGCCCAGTAGATGTAGCCAGAGTTATATATGTGCTCAGTAGATGTAGCCAGAGGTATATGTGCCCAGTAGATGTAGCCAGAGGTATATGTGCCCAGTAGATGTAGCCAGAGGTATATATGTGCCCAGTAGATGTAGCCAGATGTATATGTGCCCAGTAGATGTAGCCAGATGTATATGTGCCCAGTAGATGTAGCCAGATGTATATGTGCCCAGTAGATGTAGCCAGATGTATATGTGCCCAGCAGATGTAGCCAGAGGTATATATGTGCCCAGTAGATGTAGCCAGATGTATATGTGCCCAGTAGATGTAGCCAGATGTATATATGTGCCCAGTAGATGTAGCCAGATGTATATGTGCCCAGCAGATGTAGCCAGATGTATATGTGCCCAGCAGATGTAGCCAGATGTATATGTGCCCAGCAGATGTAGCCAGAGGTATATGTGCCCAGCAGATGTAGCCAGAGGTATATATGTGCCCAGTAGATGTAGCCAGGGTTATATGTGTGTGATTGAGTGGCAGTGGCAGGCGGCAGCGAGCGGAACTTACCTGCGTCTTTTCTCGTCGCCGGCGCGGGATGATCTGCCGGCCGCTGGTCTGGTCCAGACCAGAGCAGCAGAACTTCTGGCGCAGGAGCGAGACGGAAGGTAAGTCCCGCCCGCTGCCAAACGCCACTGCCAGACAGATCAGGAGGGGGACAGTCAGCGAGGGAGGGAGAGCACGAAGGTGAGAGAAGGGGGGGGGGGGTGATTGCCCCCCTTCTCCACCGCTGCCCACAGCTCTCCTTCCACTGCGCTGCTGTCCTCCTGCAACAGAGCGGGCGGCCAATAGGCCGCCCTTTTACGGACGCTGCTGAATTCCTTACGGAATTCACGGGCAGCTCAATTTGTATAAAAAATTACGGGCTGCCCGTAAATTTACGGGCGTTTGGCAACACTGCACCCAAGCCTCAGGTTTGTGAAGGACTGCATCACATTTTCATCCAATATCTCTGGTACTGAAGAGAATTCATGGTAACTTGCACACGCTGAAGCTTCCCTGTACCTGCAGAAGCAAAACAGCCTCAAAGCATGATTTACACCCCCCCCCCCCCCCCCCACCATGCTTCACAGTAGGCAAGGTGTTCTTTTCTTCATAGGCCTTGTTCTTCCTCCTCCAAACATAGCGTCGATCCATGGGCCCAAACCGTTCTAATTTTGTTTCCTCAGGTCACAGAAAACTACCACAAAAGTTTTAAAAGCTGTTATAACTGGAAAAGGATGTTGTACTAATTGCTAAGAATGAATGTCACTTGGGGGTTGAATAAAGCTGATAATGATGTGAGCACAGAAAAGAAAGACATTTGTGGTTATTTCATTATAAATGTTATGTTACATTTGTCTGACTTACTAGTGCCTCTTTGATTTAATTGTAAACAAGATGACTGAAATGATCAAAATCGGTGTCAAACTGGCCAAAACACTCAATTTCAGTGGAGGTTGAATAATTTTGAACACAACTGTACATTTGTATGGAGGCATTTTCATAATTCTGCATCCACTGAATTATTTACATCTCACTGAGCATCCCTAGTCATGTGGGATGGGGGACGGTGTAGCTATGGTCACTGTAGTGGCCAAACTTCGCTATCAGAGGGAGTCTGGACTGCAGAGTGGCCACAACAGCTCTCTGTAGGGATCATTTATCAAAACCAGCACTATGGTGGAAATGGTAAAGCTGTATTCAATGTGCCCTTAATGAGTGTGCCACTAATCATACAATCTGCAGAATGATCAATTACAAATTATTCTTTGTATGATTTATTGGAAATTATTGTGTGGGACCTTTTAATGGACAAAAATCTCCTAACCAATCCGATCAGATTAATGAAATGGATCTGATTTTTGGATTGATTTCATTAATCTGATCAGATTGGTTAGGAGATTTTTGTCCTTTAGTGGTCCCAAACGATAATTTCCAATCGTTCAAACAAATAATCGTTCGTAAACGATCAATCTGCAAATTGTATCATTAGTGGCCACCTTTAGATGCATTGTGTCAACTTTGACACAGGGACAAAATTTGTTCATCATTATAAATGTTCGTTCTGGGTGGCACTTGGGGATCTGTATGCATACCTATGAATAGGCCGCCGGGAGATTTGGGTGCAGGGTAAAGCCGATATACGGCTCACCCTGCTCCTGCACAAGGCCTGGTGGCGTTAAAGAGACCCTCTGGGGGCTACTTACCTCGTGAGGGGGAAGCCTCAGGGTTCCAGTGAGGCTTCCCCCTTCCTTGTAGCTTCAGGGAATCCAGCGCCGGCTCCCCCGAATCCTCCCCTGACAAGCAGAGATTTATTTACCTCTCTGTGATCCAGTGGTCGGGCTAGGCGGAAATAGCCGAGCCTGATTGTATCTGCTCTACTGCGAAGGAGCAAAGGACTCGCGCCTGTCCAGTAGAGCATATCGACCGGGTTCTGCTATTTCCGCCTTAACCTGAAAGAAGAGCAGCTAGTGTGCCTGCGCAGGATCGCGGTAGGTAAATATTTACCTCGCCGCACTTGGCATTTGGACGGAGGAGGACAAAAAAAAAATATTTCTCTGGGGATACTTACCTTGGGAGGGGGAAGCCTCTGGATCCTATCGAGGCAGAGGTAAGTATCCCCCAGAGAGATTTTTTTTTATTTATTACAGATTTAAAAAGGAACCTAAACTGAGAAGGAAATGGATTTTTCCTATTAAAATAATACCAGTTGCCTGACTCTCCTGCTGATTCTGTGTCTCTAATACTTTCAGCCACAGCCCCTGAACAAGCATGCAGATCAGGTGCTCTGACTGAAGCCAGACTGGATTAGCTGCATGCTTGTTTCAGGTGTGTGATTCAGCCACTACTGCAGCTAAAGAGATCAGCAGGACTAACCAGCAATATCCCTTTAATTACTATTCCCCCTCCACTGAGCGCCGATATATGTACTATGGTGGCGCTGGCTGCGGCCAAATCTCCTGCGCTGTTGTAACAGCGCTTGATCTGTATAGGCACATACATTTTAACACGAAGTCTGTCTTTAATGGACAACTGTACTGAGGAGAATATGGAGGCTGCCGTATTTGTTTCCTTTTAACCTCCTTGGCGGTAACCCCGTACTACACACGGGGTAGCCGCCGCGGAGGATCACATGGCCCCAGGACTTTAAAAGAAAAAAATGCTGGCATACGCTTTAACTAGCGGTTCGCTAGCTAAGCCTATGCACAAAGTTGCTCCGGTCCCCTGCGATCGCCCGCAATAGCTTTCAATATACGTACCCCCCCTAGCGTTCACACGCAAGCGCAGCCGCCCAATCGGCTCCAGGCTTTGCGATGACGGCGGTCGGGATTGCGGATGACGTCATCTCCGATCGGCGCCATAGCAACGCCAGAAGCCGATCGGGAAACTGCGCTTTTCGTGGGATCGTGGCGAGGTATGTATAGCCGAAGGCGATCGGTAGGCATGGGGGGGGGGGGGGCCGGAGCAACTTAGCTTAGCTAGCGAAATGCTAGCTAAAGCATTTAAAAAATTGTGTGAGGGGGGGCGGGGGGGCAAAAAACCTCCTGGTTAATGCAGCCTCAGAAACTGCGTACCACCAAGGGGTTAAACAATACCAGTTGCCTGGCAGCCCTGCTGATCTATTTGGCTGCAGTAGTGTCTGAATCACACCAGAAACAAGCATGCAGCTAATCTTGTCAGATCTGACAATCATGTCAGAAACACATAATCTGCTGCATTCTAGTTCAGGGGCTATGGCTAAAAATATTAGAGGCATAGCATCAGCTGGATAGCCAAGGCAACTGGTATTGCTTAAAAGGAAATAAATATGGCAGCCTCCATATCACTCTCATTTCAGTTGTCCTTTAAAGTGTACCTTTAAGGGAAAAATGCTCCATGTAGATACTTGCCTCTGTAGATGCAAGCCTCTGGAAAATCCCCTGTCCCCCCTCGCCTCCATCAATCCAGTGCAGGAACACCCCAAAGCTCTTCCTCAGCTGCACTGCGCCGGCACCCTCGCACCTGCCTAGTAGCAAGGAGACACTCGCACTGAACTTTCTATCCCGAGCGGCTCTGTGCTATTGGGCAGACGCGAGGCATCCTGCGCAGTGCGGTTACACTAGTTCATGGAAAGGAGCATGGCGTCTGGAGGATCTAGATGCTTGTGACTTTCTCTCCTTTTAAAGGACAACTGATGGGAGAGGGATTTTGAGGCTGCCATATTTATTTCCTTTTAAGCAATACTAGTTACCTGGCAGCCCTGCTGATCTTCTGCCTCTAATACTTTTGACCATAGACCCTGAACAAGCATGCAGCAGAGCAGGTGTTTCTGACATTAATGTCAGATCTGACAAGATTAGCTGCATGCTTGTTCCTGGTTTGATTTTGACACTATTGCAGCCAGATAGATCAGCAGGGCTGTCAGGCAACTGGTATTGTTTAACCTCCTTAGCAGTATGCCCGACACTGTGTCGGGCATACCACCGGCTGTCCCCAGGAGTCCCCCAGTATAATTTTAAGTGATCGCATAGCTGTAATAGCTTCAGCTAGCACTAGGCTAGCTAGCAGTGGTGGCCGGCATCCCCCGATTACTTTTGATCCCCCCGATCGCCGCTAAATACATTACCCCCCCCCCCCTGGATCCAGCGATCGGCACAGCCTCCCTGCACATCTCCGGTCCTCTCTATGGGGAGGATCGGGCCTGCGCATGACGTCGCCGACGTCATGTTCGATCCTCCCCATAGAGAAGAGCGGAGCTGTCCGGGGAGGCTGCGCTGATCGCTGGATCCTGGCTGGGTAATGTATTTAGCGGCATTCGGGGGGATCAAAAGTAATCGGGGGATGCCGGACCACCACTGCTAGCTAACCTAGTGCTAGCTGAAGCTATTACAGCTATGGGATCACTTAAAATTATACTGGGGGACTGTCGGCTGCAAACCCTCCGGCGTGCATAACACTCAGGAGGTTAACAGGAAATAAATATGGCAGCTTCCAGATCACTCTCACTTCAGTTGTCCTTTAAAGTCACAGGATTGTTTTTAATAGACAAGCTTATAATTTGCTTTAGCTAGAATTAGAGGCTCCTCTGCTAACCTTTTTGTCTACTCCCCCAGTGTCTCCACCCCACTGGCCCATAGATCGTATGTCCGCAAGGGCAGGGCCCTCCCCCTAGTGTTTTCTGTTGCTGTTGCGCTTTAACAAATGAATATCCAGAATTGGTGATTTTTTTTTTCTTTCTTAAACTACACATCAATTCTATGTACTTGTGTTGCTGGGTGTCCTGATGTATCTATGCTCCCCATTATTGGATGTTTTTATACTATGTACAACACTACGGAATGCTTTGGTGCTATATAAATACAAAATAATAACGATAGTTGTATTGAATACAGCATCATTTTGTAATCTGTTGAAGAGTACCTCCAGTATAAAAGATGGAGCCTGTCATGTCGGGCTCTGTCTTAATGATGCAGGATTGGGGGAGTCTCAGGGTTAATGAATCACCTGATCAACCCTAAGTCATTCAGCCGATTGAGCGATCTCATTTTATTGGTGAGGAGGGGGGCAGAGCGTCACCTGTGTAACGAATTACAGCCGATCAGGTAACTAACTAACCATGAAACACCCCCCCCTCCATCCTGCATGTACTGGAGGTACTTTTTAAAGAGAACCTGAGATAGTATAATTGGATGTATTTATACTTAGAGACTCTGAAGTCTCGAAAAAAATGTATTTTTATTTAATAAATATGTTTAATACTTTAGCCCTAACTAAACTGCCGCATCACCGCATTATCTAAATCCACTCCCCCCCCCAAACTCCCTGAAGGGCAATCCGGGCAGCGCTTCCGTGAGAGGCAGAGCTATGAGCCGCAGCTCTGCCTCTCAGCGCGTCTGTCAGCCGCCTCTCCCCCGCCCCTCTCATTCTTCCTTCACTGAGAGTGGCGGGGGAGAGGCGGAGATACGCACTGACAGACGCGTGTGAGGCAGGGCTGCAGCTCATAGCTCTGCCTCACATGGAAGTGTACAGGGCAGCAAAATCCACGACCAAGAAAGTTGTGGATTTTGCAGGGGAGAGGGAGGGCGAGTTTGGGGGATTTAGATAGTTTAAAGTAGCGGGGATGCGGCGGTTTAGTTAGGGCTAAGGTATTAATCATAATTATTAAATAAAAATACTTTTTTTTAGAGACTTCAGAGTCTCTTTAAAGCGGTATTGTCACCATAAAAATCAAATTTCAACAGCAACTGGTCTGAGTGTATTAAGCGATAAAGATGCTAATCCTGCATTCAAAACTTTCAAAACTTTTTCTGCTGTTATGATTTGGAGTTATCACATACTTAAGGAGCACTGGCCCTTTAGTAGTCGTGCCAAAGAATTGCATGCTGGGGGTTCTTTTTATCTATAATCTATTCCTCCTCTTCCCCTTATTTCCCTGCCAGCTGCTTATCTGAATCCTAATCCCCTACTCACTTGTGTTTACAAGCAAGGCTGAGGTGACTCAGCGATTGGAGGAGACAAGAAAAAAAGTAAAGGGCAGAAATGACATCACGAGTTAGCCTTAACTGTGGGCAAAAGACATGGCCCCCACCAGGAACAGAATTCTCATCATTTACTATATAACATTCACTTAAATCAAACGTGGACAGTACAATACATGTGTTATGTAAGTAGATCAAGTATTTATCTACTTAAATATGTGTTTTTTTTCCCTGGCATAGTATGGCTGATCCTACTGCTTTAAGGTGGCCATACACTTATAGATTTGCAGCAGATTCAACCATCAGATAGATTTCTGTCAGATGCCTGTCAAGTCAAATCTGACAGGAATCTATCTGATGTGTGCCACACACTAGGAACACATTTCCAATAGAGTTCAGAATGAGATCTATTGGAAATCGATCTATTGAACCATTAGATCCAATGCAACTCTACGGGCCATCGATCTGCTGCCAGCAGCAGATCAACCTAGATCTTCCATCCTTTCAGATAGATCAAATCCATCGAAAACAATCAAAATCGTCCACAAATTGATCGATCTGGGAATTTGATAGAACCGATTTCTGATCGATCGATTCTATAGAATCAATCGATGGCTGAAATCGACCAGTGTATGGGTCCCTTTACCTGGGCTTCCTCCAGCACCATGAGGTGTGTGGGCTCCCTTGCTGTCCTTTCAGGCCGCTCTATTCATTTAATATTAATCCTAGTAATCTGGCCAGGCCGCGATCTTCTGCGCATGCCCACCTGGCTGGCCAGATTACCGAAATCGATATCAAGTGAACAGAGAGGACGGCATCAGAATCAGAATCAGAATCATATTTATTTCGCCAAATACAGCAAGAGCTATATTCGGAATTATTTGTGGTACACATGGCATAGACATAGTATAAGAAGACAAGATACACAACAATAGTAACGGTATACATGACAGACCCGGTTCGTTCTTTAGTGTTTCTTCCTGACCGTGCAAGAGCAGTCCCATAATAATATTGATAATAATAGTAATAGTAATAATAATAATGATGATGATGGTGGCCCCCGTACAGTCCTTGGGCAATGAGAACAAGGGCGATAGCGAGACCTGACTGAGAGACCACCGCTAGGGCCTGCCAGTAGGCGGGCCTGACAGGGGGAGGTTGGAGTTTAGCAGCCGAACCGCTTGGGGGAAGAAGGTGTTCTTCCGTCTGGTTGTTTTGCATGGTATAGTCCTGTACCTGCGGCCCAATGGGAGGAGCTTGAAGAAGCGACTGCCTGGGTGGGAGGGGTCACGGGAGATCACCGTGGCCCTCTTCAGCGTCCTAGCGGAGTGGAGGAGATCAAGAGGTGGAAGAGGAGACCCGATGATTCTCTCTGCATCAGTTATGACTCTCTGCAGTTTGTGTTTGTCACTGGCCGTTGCGCCCGCGTACCAGACAATGACTGAGGAGCAGAGGATGGATTCTATAGTGGCAGTATAGAAGCTGGTCAGCAGTTCCCTGGGCATGCCGAATCTCTTCAGTTGGCGCAGGAAGAACAACCTCTGCTGAGATTTCTTCTGAATTTTGGTGGTGTTCTGCCCCCACTTCAGGTTGTTAGTGAGAGTCGTGCCGAGGAACCGCACGGATGCCACACTAGAGACTTCGGTACCCCCAATGAATACAGGTGGGAGGGGGGGAGGGTTCCTCCTAAAGTCTACGACTAGTTCAACAGTCTTTGCAGCGTTGAGTACTAGGTTATTGTCTCTGCACCAGTTACAGATTCTTTCGACTTCGCTGCGGTACTCATGCTCTCCGTTGCTACCAATAAGGCCGATGATAGTGGTGTCATCTGCAAACTTGATGACTTTCACAGAGTCCGCGGATGATATGCAGTTGTTGGTATAGAGGGAGAACAATAGTGGTGACAGTACACAGCCTTGTGGAGCCCCTGTATTAGTGGTTCTAACGCTGGAGTAGCAGTTGCCGAGCTTCACCTGTTGCGTTCTGTTTGTCAGGAAGTCCTTGATCCATGCTTGAAGGGTGGGATCTACTCCGAGCTGCGCCAGATTGGTGAGCAGGATGTCTGGGCAGATCGTGTTAAACGCTGAGCTAAAATCCAGAAACAGGATCCTAGCGTAGGAGGAAGGGTTATCTAGGTGCTCAGTGATGTATGCCAGGCTGGCATTGATGGCGTCCTCCACGGATCTGTTAGCCCTATAAGCAAATTGGAGCTGGTCGAGGTGGGCGTCCGTGAACCTCTTTAGGTGGGCGAGGACCAGGCGTTCAAGGAGCTTCATAATGTTGGAAGTTAGGGCCACTGGTCGGAAGTTGTTGTGCTCAGTGCTGCCGGGTTTTTTGGGGACCGGTACAATTGCGGACCGCTTGAAACAGGAGGGGACTATACCGTCTGATAATGACCGCCCGAATAAGGAGGTGAGCACAGGGGCTAACTGATCAGCACAGGTTCTCAGGCAGGCCGACGACACTCCATCGGAGCCACAGGACTTCCTGGGATTCAGTTTACGGAGGTGCCGGAGTACCTCTAGTTCATGGACAGCAACAGGAACAGGAGCCAGGGCGCCGGGTACACCCGAGGAGGGGGTCACCCTGGCCGTGGCTGTTTGGTCCACAAGCGGGTTTGGTTGTCGTTCGAATCTGCAGTAGAACTCATTGAGCTCCTCCGCCAGCCGAAGGCTCGGGGTCACAGGCTGAGATACGGGCTTGAAGTTTGTGGCTGCTCTCAGGCCCTTCCATACCTCCCGTGTATTGTTTGATTGAAGGCAGAGCCCCAGCTTGTTGGATGGCTAGGAAGCCCCAGGTAACTATAAATACAGCCAATTATACCATGTCAGGTACACTTTAACCTAAAGAGACACTGAAGCGAAAAAAAAAATGATATAATGAATTGGTTGTGTACTATGAATAATTACTAGAAGATTAGCAGCAAAGAAAATATTCTCATACTTTTATTTTCAGGTATATAGTGTTTTTTCTAACATTGCATTATTCTATAATATGTGCAGATTACACAACACTCAGCATTCAAAATGAGTCTTTCAGAGCAGTCTGTGAAGTAATGACATCTCCTCTGCCAGAGGAAAAGTAAATAGTCCAGGAACAGTTGAGATAATAAAAGTCAGATAACAGCCCTCTCCGACTAACTTAGTCGGAGAGCTTAATGGCTTGTTTGCATAGAGATAACAACTGGAGTTTCTCAACTCTTCCTGTACTGGAAACAATTACACTGATGTATATTATCTTAATGTTTTATTTCTTAGCTGTACTACACATACAAATCATAATATCATATTTTTTTTTCGCTTCAGTGTCTCTTTAAATGTTGAACTCCTAACCAGTACAGTTTTAATAGTCTTTGAAGTCGCTCTCAAATAATAGTGGATTGCATCTTGCTTGGGATTATGGATTTCATTAAAGCCACACTATGTAAGTTCAGGACCAACCTCCCCCCGAATAAGGCACCGTATTGGCTGTAGGGCCATACATCATAAGCCACAGGAGCCTTGAGGTCACATGATTCCTGTTTTCCAAGTCTAATAAAGAAAAAGAACACATATATAAGTAGATAAATACTTGATCTACTTACATAGCACATGTATTGTACTGTCCACGTTTTGATTTCAGTGAATGTTATATAGTAAATGACGAGAATTCTGTTCCTGGAGGGAACCATGTCTTTTGCCCACAGTTTAGGCTAAATCCTGATGTCATTTCTGCCCTTTACTTTTTTTTTTCTTTTCTCCTCCAATCACTGAGTCACCTCAGTCTTGTTTGTAAACACAACTGAGTAGGGGATTTGTTTCAGATAAGCAGCTAGGCAGGGAAATAAATGGAAGAGGAGGAATATATTAAAAGAACCCCCAGCACGCAACTGTTTGGCACTGATTACTAAAGGGCCACTGCGATAACTCCAAATAATAAAAGTAGAAAAAGTATTGAAAGTTTTGAATGCAGGATTAGCATCTTTATCACTTAATACACTCAGGCCAGTTGCTGTTGAAATTTGATTTGTATGGTGACAATCCAGCTTTAATATAGGTTGTTCTACTTTACAAGCTGTCCGATGGGGATACTTATCAACATACATTATTCTGTGCTTAGACGTCCTCTTTGTATGTTAATTGAGGCTCTCTAACATATTCCGTTAGTTGAAATGAAATTCTAGTAGTTGAAAGTAAATAAAGAAGAATTGAATAGCAGTAATGTGGATTTCACCGCTCTCTTTCCTTGTAGGCAGGCTGCCCTGGAGGTCACCGCTAAGTACTGTCGCAATGAGCTGGATGCCTATGGAATGTGTGTGACCAGTAAACCTGGATCATGGCAGCAGGATTGTCATGAGCTGAAAGTGAAGGTGGCCCAGTGCACCTCATCACAGTGAGTAGCTGACATTTTATGACATTTCTTGTTTCCATGAAATAAAATGATCATGTAAGATGGAAGAGTATGGGCATAATGACCAGGGGAGGGGGATGGGTAACTCAGCCATCCATCCTAGAGGGCTATGAACTTTAACTTTATTCCCTGGTAATTGCCCTCTAAATCTAGATGTGTCTTATATTCCGGAGTGTCTTGAAAAATACATAGTTGGAACTAATCACAGTCACGTGCAACTTCCCAGAAGACCCTTTTCAAAAGAGTTCAGGCAGGAGTTCCGTAGTGTAGTGGTTATCACGTTCGCCCTCACACGCGAAAGGTCCCCGGTTCGAAACGGGCGGAAACAGTTTTGTTATCAGTATCACATTTTGTTATCAGTGACTTAAACAGAAAGTTCCGTGGTAGTATCTGTTGCAAATTACATAAAACTAAGAAAAACTGTCTTGCAGAGTTCAATCTGCTCCTTCTGGGCCCACTTACAGAGCAGCAGCCCTGACTCACCCCACTACAAAGCCATGCTGCACAATGAAGACCAAGAAAAGCTGTGTGCACTGAAAGTAGTGGTCAGCTCTATACTCCCTCCAACCCCCGACCCACAGGTCATAACAAGAGTCCAGATAAAACACACCACAGCCAAGAGCAACGAGACACTATGTGGAAAAATGGAGGCGTGAAATAAAACAGTCACAAAAGCTAGCCATATACCAATCTCTACAAAGTGAATATAAATGACCCTTACCTGGAAAAGCTCCAAAACTCCCAAGAGAGGAAAATCCTGGGTGTCTACAGATTGAGTGCTCACAACCTCGAACAGAGTCTGGAGACACAGACAGACGTACAAACCCAGGGAGGAGAGACTATGCCAACACTGTGAGCAGAAAACCATTGAGGATGAAAGCCACTTCCTGCTGCACTGCCCAAATATACTGCAAACAGGGACACTTACTTTAAAGAGTAACTGTCAGGCTGCAAAAGCTAATTTAACCTCTATTCTCCTGTGTTAAACAGTTTAGAAGGAAGCCAAAAAGGCAATACTGAAGTTAAAAATCTCTCTTACTTTTGATGTGTGCTGAACAGCAAGGCTGTTATTCCCAAGCTCTTAAGTAGGACGACAGGCCGCATAACATACTGCAAAGCATTCTGGGGTTGCTTCTCCCCACCTTGGGTCATCTCCTTCATTTCCCAATCACGCCTAAGGCTGCTAGTGAGAAGTTACAGGCTCAAGTTACAGCAGCTTGTAACGCAGCCCAGCTCACAGCACTGAAAAATCACAGGACACATGTTCCATTAGAGTAAACTGCATGAGTCCGCTATTGTTCCTAGCCACATGGCTAATTAATATTCACTGCACAGTAGTGTTGTCCATTAGGATCTTTTTTGTGAGTCGAATCATCAATCATCAGGGAAGCAGGGAGGACATGACGACACAATTGGCTTCATAGGAGACAGACAAACATGGAACCTGCCATGAGCTGTCAGGAGCATCAATCTCTGCATATACTATATAAAAATTCTGTGAAATCCAAATGTGGACAGTGAAATGCATATGTAATGTAAGTAGAGCCAGTATTTAGCTACTGATATATGTGTTTTTTTTTCTCTGAGACCTTATACCTAACCGCTCCTCTTTAAAGAGGAACTGAACTCAGAATATGAAAACAGAGCATTGCAATTCATGTTAAAAATTGTAGGCAAAAACAGTACAATATATGTACAAAAAAAAATGTGAATAAACTATAATATACAATTATATTGATAAGCCACACCCTCTGTGACTTACTCTGCTGTGGCAAGGCTCCCAGAGATCAATGGGAGACTTTCTCCTGCTTATGCAAATCCCCTGCAGCTTTGTTTGTTTAAACAGTGAGTCATCAGGAGGCCCTGTGAAAAGAGAATCCTGACAGCCAGCTGAGGGACTGTAGAAACTTAACTTTGTTGTAAGGCAATGGGAAACACTGGGCTAGCTGATAAAAGTGCAATTAGAGGGCAGCATGATGCAGCTGTGCATGGAGGGTCCATGGGCAAAAATCTGTCTGGTCTCTCCCCATTGTTATAATGACTGCATGTTTGGATAAGGTGTTCAACAAATTGAAAAGTTTTTGACAGTCCTAGACTCCAGGAGGGCTGCTTTCTGACTTGTGTGAGTGACTGGCAGGGAGTCACATTACAGGCAAGTAGCCTCTGTGTGATGTGGGTCTGCAATACAGATAAGATCTCTGCTCTATCTCAGGCTATTCTCAATTTCTCCCTATATCTCTTCTTTCTGGACTAGTGCACGCCAAAATCACAATTGCAATCGCTAGCAATTTGTGAGTGCGATTTTTTAGAGTGATTTTTGAATGAATCGCTCAAAAAAATGCTACATGCAGTGTGTTTGCGTTTTTTTTTTTTTTTTAAATCCGAACACAGTCATAGGGTAACATTAGCCAAGCGCTTTTCAAATCACTGTCGATTTGAAAACCGCTCAGAAGTACTCTTGGTTTAAAAACGGGCTCTAGGTCTGTTTTTCACCGCGCGTGTCCACCGCCCGCTTACCCAGCCACGCGCGTCTGTTGCCCGCTCACGGCCGCCCGCTCACCCGCCGCACATCTGCGGACCGCTCACACGCCGCCTGCTCGGCTCCCTGGCCCCGTCCTCCTGTGTGTGAGAGGGCTGGGTCCGTGCTGCACACATGCACAGTAGCAAAAAGCACGGACCCAGCTACACGAAGACAACTGTCCCTACTGTACGCAGGACAGTTGCCTATTATTATATAGGATTTATATAGCACTATCTTTCGCAGTACTGTACAGAGCATATTGTCTTGTCACTTAACTATCTTTTTCCTTCTCTTTCAGCTTTTCTCTCCTCACCATTTCTCCCCTTCTCTGCATAAGGGCTCAGACACACTATAAGCGCTTTTCTGAGCGATTTTACCGTGATCGCGATTTTAATGTAAGTCAATGGGAGCCCTTTTTAAAAAGCTTTTAGAAAGTTCTGATGGCTAAAAAGTGCTCATAAAATCGCTTATAGTGCTTGACAGTGTAAAAAGGACTGAACAAGTTTTTGCCTTTTGCCTTGAAAAAAATGAATACATTTATATGCTTTACTGTTAATGCTTCACTCTATATAAAACTAAACAAATGTCCACTAAAAAACATATAATAGTCCTCCTTACACTGTGAAGCACCAAACCTCTCTTAGTGTGTATGTGAACTGATAACGAGAGGGGGACATTGGGCTTGATTCACAAAGCCGTGCTAACTGTTTGCGCGCGATAACGCAGACTTTTGTCTGCGATCGCGGCACTTTGCGCGCGCAAAAGTCCGCGAGCGGCACTTCATGTGCTAAATGTTTAGCACGCCCGTGCTAAACAGTTAGCATGCTTTGTGAATCAAGCCCATTGTATATCTAAAAGGGTTGCTTTTTGGCAAAAAATTTTTTTTACTGAAATTAGCAAGAGTGAAGTAATATCAGTGAAGCGCTTCACAGTGTAAAAAGGACTGAACAAGTTTTTCCCAGAAAAAAACATGAATACATATATATGCTTCACTGTTAATGCTTCACTCTATATAAAACTAAACAAATATCCAATAAAAAACTAGAACAGTCCTTTTTACACTGATAGTATACTGGTTAAGGGCTCTGCCTTTGACATGGGAGACCAGGGTTTGAATCCTGGCTAGGTCAAGTACCTATTCAGTAAGGAGTTTAAGGCAAGACTCCCTAACACTGCAGGGTGGCCTCTTGAGCGCGTCCCTGTGGCTGCAGCTCTTGAGCGCTTTGAGTCCGACAGGAGAAAAGCGCTATACAAATGATTGGATTATTATTATTATTAAGTGCCAAACCTCTATTAGTGTGTATGTGAACTAATAGCGAGAGGGGGAGATTGTGGGTTGCTTTTTGGCAAAAAAAAAAAAAGGTTTTTCCTGAAATTAACAAGAGTGAAATAATAACAGTGAAGCATATGCGTGTCTGTCATATTTTTTTAGTGGACATTTGGTCAGTTTTATAAAGAGTGAAGCATTAACAGTGAAGCATATATATTTATGATTTTGGGGAAAAACCTGTTCAGTCTTTTTTACAC